>NC_090266.1:318077532-318377532 GCF_040414725.1 Anabrus simplex | reverse complement strand
AATCCAACTGAATTTTGAAATGTTTGATGAATAACATTTTTAACACTCTGAAAATTTAATCTGATGGTCATGTTATTTACACACTAAGTTAACATACAAATTGTGATTGTAGACAATGAACATGAAAATCTTATTGAATAATAATAAAATTTCTGCAATTAATCTGTCACTTCAATGTTGAAGTCCTGTTATTAGTGACTCAGGTTGTCATAGAAATAATGATAATATTTGTGCATGAAAGCTTTTAAGGTCTGTGGGCTCCTAAACTTTGATTCATCAATTTTTCAGGATTCACTACATAGATTAATATATTAACAGATTCATCTTTATTAATTCCCTTTCCGTGTTGCGGAGGAGGTTGTTAGTCGTCACCATGGTTAATTTTGTAGAAAACTTTAAATTCTTTATAATATTGATGACTGATGACTGTTGGACCTCCAGCAATTCTGCCAGGCCTGATTGAAAATAAGCTTTTGGACAGACTTATAAAATTCTTTAAAAATGTATAATCAAGATGATTGTGTATGGTCGGGCATCCTTTTTGTAATCCTAGCATCCCCCATTTCGCTGACTTAGTGTGCCAGCATGTATATGTGTGGAGAAAACAGCCATTCCAAAGTTGAATGGTCCCTTTTCCAAAATTATTTGTTTGATCTCAACATTATGTTTTGTTGATAAGTTTGATAAGGCCCTAGCCAATACCCTATTTCAATTTTGACAGGGACAGCCATCTGAGGTAAGTATAAACAATTTTATAATTAGAGTTCTGCGTGGATATACAAAACAATTATCCGCATCTGCACTTCCTTCATCCAGAACCCGCATCCATGAGAGGTTATCCACAGATATTGCAACTATTTAACTACATTACACCCGAGGTATTGAAATGGATAGATCTGTTAACATAATACAATAAGCTGGCAATTAACAAAATAGTTTTAAACCTAAAAACCCCAACCCAAAATTATAACATGAAACATTGTTTCAGAACTTATGAACAATGTTCTGAAGTATCTTATAAACATGGGCACCTTTTATATACATGGATGCTTATAAAGAACCTCCCCAGATATGTAAAAGGGCGTTTGTAAAGTCAAGTCGTACTATACCTGGAACAAACCCTTTTACATAATCTACTTTACTGTACACTATATTTATTTTCCAAGATGACATCAGTTCACAAACTGAGAGTGACCACGACAATCCTGAATCCTAAATGAAAGCCAAAGGTAGGCACTACTCTATAGAATATTATTTATTTAGCGTATGGCAACATATTGGAATATATCAATTATATCATAAAATAACTAGTGTGTTATTACAATTAGATATAAAACAGATGACCGTTGCTCACATCCGTACGAATTACCTCCTCATTGCCCTACATGTTATATAATACATAGGGAAAATACTTCTATGGGAGCCTCTTTGGCTCAGACGGCCGCGCGTCGGCCTCTCACCACTGGATACTGTGGTTCAAATCCCAGTCACTCCATGTGAGATTTGTGCTGGACAAAGCAGAGGCGGGACAGGTTTTTCTCCGGGTACACCGGTTTTCCCCATCATCATTCATTCCAGCAACACTCTCCAATATCATTTCATAGCATTTACCAGTCATTAACAAATCATTTTGGTAGTGGCGACCCCATCGTATTAATAGCCTATATATGATTCATTCATTACATCCCTGACCTGGTCAAAGACTGGAAAACAGGTTGTAGGTTTTCATTTTCAATACTTCTATAGAATAAAATGACCCACAACAATAGCACAAATCAGAATCTGTAAAATGCTATGACCTATGTATAATACATAACTTCCACTGACTGGAATCTTGTTTTGTAGTTTATATATTCAGTTAAGTACTGCATCCATAAGTCCATCACCTTCATTACAAAATAATATACTAGATAACTCAATTAGGCTACCTGAATACAGTAAGCCATTAAAAAAAAAAAGTGTTATTGAAGGAAAGAGAGGAATTATGGAGTTACATGGCTAGCATGGAAGATTACTTGTTCAGGAATATGATATCAACGAATGTGACAGTAAATTCTCCAGTTCCATCGTTGTAGATCTTTTTCACCTGAACCCAAATTGCTTCTCTGGTAACAGTGGATCCAATTTACTCATCACTCTCTTCGTTAGAATCCTCGTAAGGAGTTTCAAACCTGTTTGTTCCATCGCAATCCCTCTGTAAGCATTCGGGTCATCTGCATCTCTTTTCCCCTTATACAGCATCTGGATTGTTGCCTTCCTCCAGTCTGTTAGGACCCTTCCAGTTTCAAGATAACTGTTCAGTAAGGCACTCTACACTGGTAACATTTCCCTCACTGTCTCTCTTGGAGACTAAAAGACTGCTGTTATTTCCCACTTCCTAGTAAAGAGAGATTTTGCTCTGACCTTTATACTGCAAATTAACTCAGGATCATCCTCCTTTTCTTGCACTTCCTCGGATGTGCTTCGAAGAGGTGTTAGGAAGCCATCATCATCTAGCATTTTTTTTTTTTTTTTTTTGTCAATGGAACGTAAACAATTTCTCTTGATTCTTTTCGGTCAGAACTTCAAGAATTCTAGTCCAAACTAATTAATGGAGTCAAACATGCGAAATTTGCTATTCCATCGTGTAACTTCATCACCTTTCAAAGATTTTTCGAAATGATTTTTGTTACCTTCACATTTGTGTTTTATTATGTAATTGCACACTTTCTCATTACCATTGAAAACATTAGCAAATTTCTGCCACATCGAAGATTTATACTTTGTTTCGCGCATTAATGTATATTCCCCTTGTTTTATTTTACAGGATATTTGATTCATAATATGTTTATTTGAACCTGAACACTCATAAAAACATTCACTTAGAAATGGTCACCAAACCACTAGGCAACATTTACTGTGTTTGTCACGTAAGATAACATACAGACTTCACAAAAACTAGACTGCAAGTGGTTAATTAGGCCTACCTAGTGAAAGGTTGATTCTAGATGCAGGAGCAGATAAAAGTAACTATGGGTCAGTCACACCAGAACAATGTCATGTTGCACTTCTGGGCTTCAAGAGTATATAGCCTGGATACCAGACACCAGCCCCCCCCCCCCCCCCCCCACAAAGTGACAGGTTTATGAGGGATTTCTTCCTGCGACAACTACCGATATATTGAGCAGTTCTCTTTCGGAACCTTTGTTCCTTCCTTCCACTGATTACGGGCAGGAGCCAGATAAGCCTAAAGCAGCTTTACTGCTTTATGGTCTCTAGGCTATTTATATATAACCATTCTCCCATACCAATGTCAAGGGTCAGTCTCACCGCAAGCAAAAATATCTGCATGAAATATATGAAAGACTGACTTGTCAAAATTTCTAGATTATAATTGAGTAAAAAATCAATGACCAACATTATTTAGAAATTATCAAAAATATCAATGACCAACATTATTTAGAAATTATCAACAAAGTTATCCACACTGCCGTATAGTTTACATCTGACAAGATACTAACTTTGCAGATATCTGTATCTGTACAGGCCTCTACATAATCAAGATTTTTTTCTTGAGAAAATCGTTGATACACGACGTAAATTCATTGGAGGAAATTCCACCTTCACATTCATGCCACACAGAGATGCAGAGCCTTACTGTTTGAATATGAAATAATGCACCAACAATTTTTGGCTGTAATATTGTAATATAGTAAATGTTTTCAGAAGCAGAAAAAGTTGCTTGTTCTTCTGTCTGTACACTTCTTCCTTCTTGCTTATGGGACAATTATTCTCATCTTCTGATAAATTACCTTCTTTATAGGAAATACAAGTACCACAAGAAAACTGTCTCCCTTTTCAATATCTTACAGAACTTTTTCCTTTCCATGTGACCATTTCCAATCCCTCTGACCCATTCTTATACACTTTAGGGTTATCAACATCATTTTCATTTCCCCTTGTCCAGCTCCTGCCAGGTTGGGGTGGTGTTGGTGTACTATCACTCATTTTTAGGCTATTGTTACGATGGGGTCGCCACTCCCTAAGGCACTTCATGGATATGATCAACAGATTTAAAGCTAGATTCAACACAGACTCTGGTACTTGATGCTCTGCAGTAATAACTGGGCACCTTTGGAACTAAACCTAGCCATATTATTATTATTATTATTATTATTATTATTAAAGCGTCTTTATTGTGGCGAAGTTAGGGCTCCCGGCCCTTTCTTACACTTAACCACTACATGTATATACAATGTAATTTTTACATAAATTTAAACATATGAAATTTTTACAACCTAAAGTATAACTAAAGCAACTAAAGTATCACTAACTAAACTAAGGTGAGTAAAGTATAACTAAATTATATACAGGAACACATTGCAATAAACAACCATATTCACTCTCATTCATGCATCCCATTCACACTCAAAGACTGGAAGTGCTTGAAAGACGACGCTGGCAAAGGATTTTAAATTTTGTCTTAGATTTAGCTTCTCTGATGTCATTGGGGAGTTCATTCCACCAGCTCGTGGCGGTGATCGTGAACGATCTGTTGTAGGTTGCGGTTCGATGCACAGGAATTTCTAGCGTACAGCCTGACCAGGTATTGAACAGGTGTAGGGAACTAAGGTAGCGAAATCTGGTGGATAGGTAAGGAGGAGTGTTTTCAGAAAGCACTTGATACACCAAAGTAGTTGCATGGAGTCTACGTCTGCCATTCAGTCGTAACCAAGATAATTGTGTATAGAATGGGGATACATGGGCGTATGGTTGTATGTCGAATGCATACCTGATGCATGCATTTTGGGCACGTTGCAGTCTCATGCTTTGCTCGTTATTGATATCAATAAAAACTGTATCACAGTATTCGAGAATTGGAAACAAGAGTGACTGAATGAGCTTTATTTTCAAGGACCAAGGAAATATATTTTTAAACCGCTTCAGAGGATGCAGGCTTTGATATACCTTTTGGCACGCTTTCGTCACATGTTGCGACCAGTTCAATGTTTCGCTTATAGCCACACCAAGATTCATAACTGTTTCACAAAATGGAATAATGGTATTGTTTAGTGCTGCAGGAGGAATTTTGTATTGTTTTAAGACGTGTAAGTTTTTCGAAGTACCAATGATTATTGCTTGCGTTTTAAGAGGATTAATTTTGAGATTGTTACTCAATGCAAAATTACTTATGAGACTTAAATCAGCATTAACTTTTTCTACAGCACTCTGAATTTTATCAGTTCTTGAGTGGTAGTAGATCTGCAGATCATCAGCATAAAGATGATACTTGCAATGTGTAATCGATTTGGCAACATCATGTAAGTAAATTGCAAACAGCAATGGTCCAAGTACAGACCCTTGGAGGACACCGAGGGGTTTGTTAAGCCACTCAGATCTTCTATTATTTACTTTGACACACTGACGGCGATTTTTGAGGTACGAACTGAAAAAGTTTGTTGCCGTTTTGCTGAAATTTAATGAATCCAATTTTGAAAGTAGCAGTTGAGGAACAACAGTATCAAAAGCACTAGAAAAATCAAGTAGAACCAGTACAGTCACTTGTCGAGTGTCCATTGCCTGTCGGATATCATCAGTTACTTTCAGTAGGGCAGTCGTTGTGCTGTGTCCTTTCTTGAAACCAGATTGGTAAGGGTCGAGCAGTGAGAAGTTAGTCAAGTAAGTGAGGACTTGTTCGTGTACCAAGTGTTCTAGTACTTTGGAAAGGGGTGGGAGAATGGATATAGGGCGATAATCTGATGGTAAACTAGGAGAATTCTTCTTAGGAGTAGGAATGACGATACCGTGCTTCCACACAGTTGGTAATACTCCCTGTACGAGGCAATGATTAAATACATGCGTCAGAATAGGTAATATGGCACCAATAATATTTTTTATGAAAGATAATGGTATGTCGTCATTACCTGGAGCATCTGACTTGAGGGAGTAAATTACACACTTCACATCGTTCGCACCAACTTTTTTGAAAGTGAATTTTACTTGATTTACTCGGGAATGAACATTTATGGCGTTAGGTCATCAACTGGTCGATGATGATCATTATTATTATCATTATTAGTATAGTTTGCATCATAGTCCTTATTGTCAGTAATATCGTTAGTGTATGCTGCTTTTGTAAAATGAGAATTTAGATCAAGTGGTATATTGGGTGTCTGCATGGTCAGGCTACGACCTATACTCAACTGATGCAAATGTTTCCATATTAGTGCTGAATTTCGTCTGTTTGTTATCTCTTGAATATATTTGTACTTGCTGTTACGAATTAATTTCTTAACTTGATTTTGAAGAATACGGTAATTTTCGAAATCACTAGTGCTTTCAGTTCGCCTAAATCGCATATACCAAGCATCACGATTTGCCATGACCGACTTAATTTCATTTGTTAGCCAAGGAGACGAAGGGTGAGAAACTCGAATTTGCTTCTTCGGAGCGTGTTTGTCATACAGTCCTAATATTAAAGAGTTCAGTCTGTCAACTTTATCATCAATGTCATTAGTCAGTAGAATGTCATTCCACGGCAATTGATATGCTTCATTTCGTATTATCTTAGTATTAAAATGCTTGAAGTCCCTTCGCATTATGTACCTGGTTTTGTACTTTTTGTGCCTTGAGAGAGTAACATAAGTATATGAGATCGTGGGTCGAAATACCTGGTACAGCAAGCTGTCCATGTTTTACCACTTTCTGCGGATTGTTTGTTATAATAAGGTCAATCAGTGTGTGAGACGTGTGGTTTATTCTGTGAACATGGTTAGTCGCGTCTAGTGTCAGTATATTGTAATCCACGCCATGGAATAAGTTTTGTAAGTATGTTGATTCGTTACTTGTAACTAGGAGATTAGTATTGAAGTCACCAAGAATGATTATGTTTTCGTACAGCGGAGTTAACTTCGATAATGCCACTTCTAGGTCAGATATATGTCGTATGTCCGGCGCCTTGTATACCACTCTGATCAGCAGTTTTTGATTATTAACCAAGAGTTCAACAAACATGAATTCAGGTCAAAATGGAGTCTTAGGATCTGAGGTCATAATTATTTTACTTTTTAAGTTGCTACGGCAATATATAGCGCAACCGCCCCCTACACGATTTAAACGATCTAGGCAATGTAACGTCATGTTATTCAGCTTTACGAGATCAGGTTTGAGTGACTGCTGTAACCATGTCTCTGTTACACAAATACAATGCAAGTTACTGTTACTAAATAGAGCCTGTATTTCGTCGAAGTGACAAAGAAGCGATTGTGCATAGATATGACAACACTGAAAATATTGTTGGTGGGGAGCTAACCTTTCCTTAAGAATGTCTCCTGCCACGGCTGGTGAAGGGGAAGGTAAGGGTGAAGGCGGACGACAATGAAGAGGGATAGGGTCAATGACATCACGGACATGCTGTTCGGTATAAATAATTGACTCATTTACGTTAGCCATTGTCAACAGAAAAATTCAAACTACTCACCCTAGTTGTTTCATAAGCACCTCCAGAAATATTTACACAATCACTCTCGGACACACAATCACATTCAAATACACAAACATTATACGCTATTATATCACTAATTGTTTTTCCTAGTCAATCTCGTCGCTCACATAAGGCTTATTAATTGTGCCATGCTGCTAACAAACATTTTCTGACCATTGTCTTTCAAAACAACAATGCGGCCATCCTGTGTCCACACCCATCGGAGTCCGAAGTGATCACGTGCCCTGTTTAGAATAGTTTTTCTGATACCTGTCAGGGATTCAGTCAGTAGAAGGCCAGTTCCTTTTAACAGCTGCTTGGCCCTCCAAACTCTGTCCCGGTCATGATAACGCACAAATTTTATAATTATAGGGCGCTTACCCGAAGCAACAACCTGAGCTGTGGTTCGTTTTAGCACCCCTAAACGATGGCAACGATCTGTATCAGACATAGTTATATCTACATTTAACTTGCCCTTCATAGTGTTGATAACTTTATCGTAAACGTTCTCTGCCGGCTCCTCTGGAATACCATGCAGCACTAAGCAGTTCCGCCGGCTGTACTGTTCAGCTTCATCAAGCAGTTCGGCCTGTTGTTCCGAGGCGCTGTACAAGTTCCAAATCAGATTTCAGTTCTTTTTTAATGCATCCTGGCCCCTCTGATACGTTATTTGTCTTCCTTCATCAACAATATTGAATGATTAACCCTTAAATGCAGAATTTATTATTTCTTTCAAATATTATGGTTTTTCATTCCAAAAGCAATAAAAATATTTTTTTAAATATTTAACATTTGCTATAAGTTTCATTTTTGATCTGTACTGACACAAAATCATATTGAATAGATGGACTACTTAAAACCAAATCATACATAAAAATATTTATGTAAAAAATATTCTTTTATAATTTGGATCAGGCAAAATGTTAAAGATTTTGGAATGCTTTATGTACTGGTATATGCAAAGCTGTACCATTATTGTAGCTACTACCACATTTCAGTCTTACGGACGACCTTGCGCACGAATTCTCTTAAGTAAACAACATTTTAATTGTTTTACCTTAGCTGTTCGTTTACACCACTCCATCTGATTAGCGAGAAAGATCATAAAATAAAACATTGTTCATTTTTTGCTACACTAGCAATACCTAGAAGTTCATCTGCAAGGTAGAAGTAAATATACACTGTCAATTCGTAAAACAAATAAGCAAATAAATTCTCCTTTGCACATATACAATGCTGTGCATTTATGGGTTAATCCATACAGCAAAGGCACCATTTTTCCAAACTGGTGGTAGATAAGAAAATTCAACATACTCTAACTTTCATGCTATCTTCCCTGTGCAGGTAACACTCAAATCTTCTGGTTAATCGCCTTGTCTGTGCTGCTTGCCCTTCTTATAAGTGTAGGTGTACATGCCAAAAAACTAATTTATAAACTATTTTTTCTCGACCTGCATATTAATTAACAACAACTTCTCATGAATTTTTCTACCTGCAGTTTCATTGATCTTGCTGCATTTGAAACCTCAAGGAGATACAGTTTTGTCTTCTTTGTGTTGGTATGTTTTTCCTCAGATCTTTCTCTCTCAATGTTTTTATTACCTACTCCCTTAATTCTTTGATACCGTTTTTCATGTAACTTCAGATCCCTATTACCTCATGTCTTTCTCTGACATTCATTAACCTTATTTGCAGTGATATCTATTGCTATTTGTTTTACGTCGCACCGACACAGATAAGTCTTATAGCGATGATGGGATAGGAAAGGCCTAGGAATGGAAAGGAAGCGGCCGTGGCCTTAATTAAGGTACAGCCCCAGCATGTGCTTGGTGTGAAAATGGAAAAACCACGGAAAACCATCTTCAGGGCTGCCGAGAGTGGGGTTCGAACCCAATATCTCCCGAATACTGGATACTGGCCGCACTTAAGCGACTGCAGCTATCGAGCTTGGTAACACAGTGATATCAGTTGTATGCCTAGTTGCTGAATCACTAGTATCAACCTCAACATCCTCCAAATCCTGAATTTTCTATACATCTCCTTCCACCATAGATACATCATCATTGTTATTTAAATATTCAAAATCCTTTAAATCTGCTCCCCTGATTTCTAAACTATTTCCTGAAAAAAAAAAAATTTCTAAATTATATACTTCATGCACAAGAATTATTTGAACCATCTCCTGGTGCATCTTCATTGACAATGATAGTGCTCACAACTGGTAAATTTAATTCACTGATGCATCTTTCTTCCAAATCTATGGGCAATATTATGCAGCCTTGATCTACGGAAAGAGAATAACAAACAGGCTTATGTTTTATGAAGCCTCTTTATAAATGTTACAGCAATAAATGCATTTTTCTACACTATCTAATATGTTTAGGTAAATTTAACTTACTACTTGTATGAAATTTCCTGATGAACACAACATTCATTTCTTTCTACCACTTTCTTCTCTTTCTGTAACAGCACACAAAGCTCATTTCACCAACTTAATTCCTCTGTTATCCACAGCAAACTACTATGATATTATGTTTATGTCATACAGTAGCAAGTTCCTCATTATAGAAAGTCATATTACTGGCTCATAATGTTGAGACATTTATTACTGCTTAGTGCGGCATGACTTGGCATGCGGTCCAAAAGCCGCAAAAGATGCAATCTAAATCAGTTATGTGTTTGCAAGAATACAGTTTGCTGCACCTTTTAACCCACATAACTCATTTTATGAAAAACTGCCACATAGTGGGTTTTGCAGGCGCAATGACAATATATGTGTTCAGATAAGTAAAAATAACAAGAAAAAAAGCAATCCTTACATGTGATAATAGTGTGTATTAATCCCGTATGTGAGAGAGTCTTATATGTTCATTCTGATTTTGCAAAGAAACCTGATATTATCGAGAAAAACTTACTTTAGATCCAGATTCAGCATGCCCAAAATATATTTAAAAAATCACTACTTGAATAATACGCAATGATCAGAAATTTTTAAATCGCAGGACAGTGTAATCAGATATTAGGACATGAAAAGATTTGGACGTGTCACTTTTCATAATAATAATAATAATAATAATAATAATAATAATAATAATAATAATAATAACAATAATAATAATAATAATAATAATAATAATTCCATGTGGCTACTGCTAGCCTGGTACAGCCTTTGTATGGCAGAACCTCCGATGAGGGTGGGCGGCATCTGCCATGTATGGGAAACTGTGTGTTATTGTGGTGTACAATAGTGTTGTGTGTGATTTACGAGTTGCAGGGATACCGGGGACAGCATAAACACACCCAGTCTCCGAGGCAAGGGAATTAACCATTTAAGGTTAAAATCTCCTACCCTGTCGGGAATTGAACCCGTGACCCTGTGCATCGATGGCAACTACACTAACCATTCAGCCAAAGAGCCAGACAATATGTACACAGAAATGTTCCTAGAAAAGCTTAATCTCTGTCAATCCATGGTAGCTCCACAACGAACAGAAAAGTTTGGGGTTTCAAGAAAAGATATTCCGATCTCCACAATTTTTTTAAAGCTCTGAATGAGTTTACTCATTACCTTACACGTAATTCTATTAGATATTGTGCCTCAAGAGAGGAAGATTCTGGGAAAAATCCCTACTCATTACGGACACAAAGTGCCAAAATGATTTGAAGTAACTAAACAGCAATTACCCAAACCAGCAAACTAAACAAATGCATCACACACAAGTAGATACAACCTACATTAATATCCTCTCCATCCAGTATTTGGCAAGAAACTGTCATCTATAATCTAACCCACAAATAATCACTAGTATTTAAAAAAATCAATAATCCAGGGACAATTGAAAGGTATGGTTGATAAAGGACACGAGTCAGGATTGTTGCAAAAGAGAGTTATACACATATTAGCTAGTGTATCAGAAAATGAGTCCCACTGTCTATATTCACGATATCAACACTTTCAACTACAGTAGCGTGTAAATTAATCCAAACACAATCATTTCGAAGACTATAACTAATGTTGGCAGTAACGCGTGTTCCCACACAGTTCTCGCTTTCACGCTATTTGCATGGTAGGTGTACGGCAGCATTATTGTTAACATTATTGGGCATTATTGGATGTTCTTTATAACGCAGCAATTAGTTTGATGTTGTTTGATATTGTATAGTGTTATTGTACTGCAAACTGATAATGGATACCAATCCGCAGAAACGTTAAACAACTGTGACATTAGCCGAGAATACCCCTATAACAGAAAGACAAATCTACAGCCGCTCGCAAAATTATTCGTCCGCGCTCTTCATGTGAGGACAATAGCCAGTAGCACCAAAATATTAAAGAAGTTAATTGCAAACAAGTAATCGTATGTTTTATTTGCCATCTGAACATCTGAGGCCAATTTATAGCACCCTAAGCACTGGCATTTGGAACAAATAAAAAACAATCACACTGCTTGCAGAAAAGTCACGTTGCAAAAGTATTCATCCACAATAAAAAGTCAAGGAATGTTCAGTCGTTTTCTAAATTTCAGTAGTGTGTCGAACGTCCTTTGGAACCAATCACGGCTTGAAGGCGTTTCGGCATGGATGTCACCAGTTTTTCTGTCACTTCCGGGCCTATTTCGTGCCATTCTTTCATGAAGTATTGCTTCAGAGCTTTTTTATTTGGAATACGCTGCTTGCTCAGTGTACATTTTAATTCTGCCCATAAATGATGTATGGGGTTTAAGTCTGGGGAGTGGGGTGGTGTCTGCAGCACGAGGTGAACTGGAGAGTGACCATTCCCTAACAACACGAGCAGTGTGCTTAGGGTCATTATCTTGCTGGAAGAAGTACCCACAACTAAGACCCAATTTTGCCACGCTGGGTGTTAAGTGTTGCTTTAATATACTCAAATATACCATCTTATTCTATCTGTTCAGGTATTATATGGCAGTTGGCTACCTCAGCCACCGACATACACCCATATACTATTATGGAACCTCCTCTATATTTTGCGGTTGGTTGCAGATTTTGACTTTGGAGTTTGGTATTCTTCTTTCTCCATACACGTCGCTTTCCAGAGCAATTGAATAAACAGAATTTGCTCTCGTCCGTAAACAACAAGCATTTCCATAATGCTGGTGGCTTCGTAACGTACTGTTTGGCGAATGCCAGCCTCTTCTTATGGTTCACCTCACTTATCCAGGGCTTCTTCCGGCTTGTACGCCCCTGCAAACCAGCTCTGTGTAACACACGTCGTACTTTGTCGGTGCTGATGTTCTTCCCAGTGGAGGTTTGTACTTCTGTTCGAAGCAGAGGTCCAGACACATGGGGATTTTTCTGGACGGTGCGTATTATGCTTCGCTCTTCGCGTGCTGTCAGCTTCCTCGACCGCCCAGTTCTTGCTCTATTGATTAAGTTGCACTGGTCTTGTGTCGTTAAATGATACTTGTGACTGTAGTTCACGTTATTCCTGCTTTTCAGCAATTACTCTTCACGAATTACCATGTATGTGGAGTTGGATAATTCGTTGGCGTTCAACAACAGTTTGTTTCCTTATCTTTCCCATCATACTCGGGGCATGCACTAGATGTTTCACTGACACTGTCCATATCACTGATGGACTGAGCTTGGTGATGTGTCCCCCTTCCTCAATGCTGTGTTTGTTACACAAGATAATGCACAAGGCGGACGAATACTTCTGCGTTGCCATTTCCTAGCCCAACCACACTCATTCTTTATTGTTAAAGAGTACTGATGTACAAGAGGTATATTCTGCCCGTATTATAGTACATATATATTGCATATTCACTGCGTATTTGTTTCTGAACGTATCTGAAGCCTTGTAATGCAGTTTTGGTGTTCAGTATATGAAAAGGACACATGGACGAATACTTATGCGAGTGACTGTATTTACAATGTGGTGTTGGTGTGGCTACAGCAAATTCAATGTTAAAGAGATAGCGAGAGAGAAATCTATCCTTTTCTTCGCTGAAGAATGGATGAAAACTGACCAGCAACACAAAACCACACCAAGAAAAAGATGGTTTACTCATTAGGAAGAGTAAATAAACCCCAGGTTCTCAGCTGTTCCTAAACCAAGATTTAAGTCTGAGTGGGTGAAATGTTCACATAACTGTTTGCTGCAGACTGTTGGAGGCAGGAAGAAGAGTGTGTACACCAGCAAAGGAGTATCTTCTGACAGATGCTGTCTGCAAAAAGCAAATTATATGGGGTAAAGTACATACAGACTGGACTATGGAAGATTGGAAGAAAGTCTTATTTTCAGATGAAAACCATTTCGAAGTTTGAGGTTAGCATGTTCCTTATGTGCATATTCGACAAGCACCTGAACATCCACCAAAAGTGATGTTCTGCAGGTGTTCAAGCTACGAAGGACCATGACCTTTAGGCCTATGGGTATGATGAACAGTGACCAGTACATAGAAATCCTTCAAAGGAGGGTAGTGCTTGAGTTACAAAAACTCTCTCCAGATTGTAAAAGTGCTTTTTCACTTGCACCACGTTACATATCCAAAAAGGTCAACAATGAAGACAAAAGCACTGAAGTGCTCCATTGGCCCGTCAACTCACTCGATATCAGCCCCACTAAAGATTTATGGGTATTTGCAAGAAGATGGCAAAACTAGATAGATACACAAAAGTAGGCATAATATGTTCACTTATCAAGGTGTGGTTTCACAATGTACATATCAAGAATATTTGCAAAAAAAAATTGTGGAATACATGCCAAAATGAGTCTACGCTGGTTTGAAGAACAAAGGAGGTCACAAAGTGTTAACATGGTAACGTCAAGGTGAATAGTTGCTTTTTACTGGTAAAATGCGGAAATGCAATATACGTATTTGAGGTTGTAAAGGGCTAACAATGTACATAATTCCATTCGTAGATGATAACCAAAGATATAATCTTATCTTCAAAGTTACCATTTGTGTGTTCTGCTATTGGGGTGACATGGTTATTAGATTGGCTGTGGGGCATATTTTTCTTTGTTGTGGCACATAGTCTGTCATGTGTTGAGCGGATCATTTATGTTTTTTAACACAATTTGCTTTATGTCGCACCAACATAGATAGATCTCATTGCAGTGATGGAATAGGAATGGGCTGGGTGTGGGAAGGAAGCAGTCATGGCCTTAAGGTACAGCCCCAGCATTTGCCTTGTGTGAAAATGGGAAACCACGCAAACCATCTTCAGGTCTGCCGACAGTGGGGTTCGAACTCACACCAGACAGCCACTTGCTTGGTACGCATCATTCGAAATATTCCTTGGAGTTTAGAGTTGTGTGTTAAGAATTGAATTCAAGTTACGGTATATGCATTTCTGTGCCGAGTGAGCCATGAACAATGGAGCACCGCACATCTATTATAATACTTCGTGAAGTGATGTAACAGTGGCATGTAGCAATAAAGCATTAATCACATTATTTTCCTTGCCACTAATAATTTAATTTTGATGATTGTATAAACGGGGTGGCAAATATAAGCGAAATTCCATCGTCTATTGTGTAGAGAAGGGAATGGGCACTGCACTGCACTTTATGAACACCTTGCAAGAACACACAATGTAATGCAACAGCAGATGATAGTGGTAGTTTTGCAATGTAACTTGAAGTTGAGAAGCCTGGACACAGTATTGATATTTTGTATGAGTGTCCGTCACCTCACAAGGGGTGTTATCATTTTCAATGCGTTAATGTCTGTATTTCTGGAATTGCAGAACTGATTTTCAGTAGTTTTTTTTATAACTTTCATTATGGGAACACCTTTCAGTATCTTAGTTGGATTAATTTGCACGCAACTGTATACAAAATAATAATGAAGTGTGCCTGACTGCTTGGAAGCATAATGCTGTTTTGATGCTTTGCTGCTGGTATAATGTTCGTTGTGTAAAATACTGGTGCTGTTACCAGTTGTATTATAAACTTATAATGCAAATACAGACTACTAACATATTCACTAACAGGTAGTGTAGCCTAAAATGAGAACCTAACTTTTTTGTCAGTGTTACCACAAGCAGAAAATTGAAGAAATATGATGCACATTCCTAGGACCATATCACTCGTACTTCCCTTCCAACCAGTACTTTGCAATCCTAGAAAAAGAAACACTCTCTTGAAGTGGTAAGCAATGCATGTGGATGCATGATGTATGATCAACGTGTGGATCAAAGTATTAGCTATCTCCAAGTCCAAATGCTTCACTGTTCACAAGCACTTCCAGGGAATGTGGATATATGGAAAATATCGCAACAGACCCAGCAACCATGTCAGGTTCATCATTGCCAAACAAAATTATTCATGCCCAGACACAATGAAAATCATACTTCTGTATTCAAATACCGTACCTATCCCATTGCTGAGCCCAGGTTGAAAGATACACAAAAGTTTAACAAAAACTGTGGCAGCTGTGTATCACTCATTCTATGACTCCCTAACCAGGAAGGCTCATGGCAGAAGAATGCCGCATCAGAAGAATAAGAATAACAAAACAAGTCAGACACATATTGTTTAATAGTGGTTTGAAGAAAATGCAACCTCTGGGAAGTCTTAAGCAAATCAGACTATTTCAACATATGAAGCATTTGTGTAGCATCCCAAACATGATTAACAGTAATTTATTGTGACTTTAGAAAAAGATAAAAATATTTTCTTGCAACTAAATTCAAGCCTGATATACAGTAAAAGCAAACAAGCCAAGGCAAATATGACACATATAACTCCCATGAAAAATAACAATATTGCAATGAAAAAACATATACAGTACATACCCCCAATTACACTACATATGATATTCAAGGAAAGTGACATTACAACAATTCCCATATTTTTGAAAATATTCAGTTTTGCTTGTCTCTAGTAAAACTGTTTTTTATGGCTCATGCCCTTGAATAGTAATGAAGAACTTCAGAGCAGGTAGGAGACTGGATGTCATGAATACTTAACCACTGGCTCTAGGTTTGGAGGGTCGAACCCACCATTTCTCAAGCATAAGCTTACAGCTAAATTGCCCTGTACCATGTAGTCAACTTGCTTGTTAGACCCAGTTATTTCTACGATTGATGGAGTCATTCAGGTTCATTTTGGGTTTTAGCAAGTAGTTTACGGTCAGATGCCCTGTCTGACACCAATGATTTTTTCGGGAGTGAAAATCGCATCCCCTTACTCACCGTGATTTGAAGACTCAGTCATTTTCGCGGACAGCGAGCAGTTAAGCCACTTCATTAAATACCCCCACCACCACTAGGTTATAAATAAGTATGTTCCTAAAATAATATGCCACATAAGTGTAAATGTATTTAATTTTCTTATGTAAAAATATATGAAATTATTAAGTTACATGCTCTTGCAATAACAACTATGACATATTAAACAATTTTCATATTTATTTCAATTGTACTTTGCATGTGACTAGCTGTTCTACAAAAACAAATGAGCAGTAACAGGTATTGTTATTGCACGATATACATATCGGTAACCAGTACTCCTGGGTGTTCAATTAGTGAAAGTAGTACAAGAAATTTCTTCTACAGATTTAAAAGTAATATCAAATAAATTACATAAATGTATGTGCAGTATGTACACAGTATGCCCCGTGGATACTCCCTTACAGGATGAGGCCATTAACAGCAAAATTCAAAACTCAAATTTTAGCACCATATAGCAAACAAAGAATCATACATGGTAAATAATAATTGGAAAATCAACATGTAAGCGTGGAAACTTGTAGGCAACATCACCCTGAAACAGAAAGAAGAAAAAGAAAATCAGGTTAATGATAGATATTATGCTGTGGTTTATAGATTAATATACTACTTAAGTTTACCAGTATTAATTTATTTTCTATTCATTTTTGCAGGAAATGTTTGCAAAGCAAGTTCTGCTATTAATATTATATACCAAACAAGATATAATAGTGCATTCACATGATTGTCACTACGTATGAATTTGAGACACACGTTGGTTTGAATCTTAATGTTAGCCATTCCTGAAATAGTTTTCTACAGTGTCAAGTTCCGGCAAGGGATTATACTCCTTGGCCACAAATGCCTGTTCCCTATTATCACGGATATATTTTCCATGACTGTTATTATCTCAAAAATCATACCTCCGAAGTATTATCTACAACTCTATCAAAACGCTCGACGGGCACAAAGTGCATCTGTGTGATAATTTGAGTAGTTTTTCTGTACTATTATTGGTTTGTTATATTTCTGATTTCGTATTGGTTGTTCCCCCTCCTGTTCCTTCCCTTCTCAAACGCAGTCTTGGTAGCTGGCTGAGTCCTATACATCTCCCTCATTTCTGCTTTGTCAGAAAATTCACTTGTCTCGTTAGGGGTTCCTTTTGACCCCACGGCTGCAGGCATCGGAGTGTTAGTCTTGATTTTAGAGTTTCTGTAGATATTGCTTCCTTTTCTTGGAAATTCAATTTCGTGGTTGTCAAAGGGTTATCCTGTGCAGTCATACTGGGAGCCAATTTCCATTGCACATTCTGGGCTCATTCTTAATTTAGCTGCTGGATCAATTAATTTTCACTTTAAATCCAAGATTTTGATCCCTGTCTTTCCTTCATATTCTCCAAATGGGAAGTTCAAGTCTAATGAGAATCTGTTGTCTGTTGATGTTGCCCAGCCTGGTGTGTCACATTTGTCATCCGAGCAAGCTGAGTGCATTCACAGTCTCTGTAAGGAATTATATAATGTCCATACAGATTCGCTTGGGCTAACAAACCTCCTAGAGTACAACATAGAAGTTACCAAATAATCCCCTGTTAAATCACTGTCATATTGGTTAGCACTGCCCAAAATAAAAGTCTTCAGAGAGCAAATCCAGAGTGTATGATCAAGGTGTCATTCAAATATCTACATCTGCCTACTAGTCACCAATATTTCTGGTTCCTTAGCCACAAGGGGGATTTTGTCTTGTGACAGATTATCAAAATCTGAACAAGAATATTGTTACTGAATCTGTACCATTGTCTGATTTACAGTAGTGTTTTGCATGGTTCAGTTATGCAAAAATCTTCACTACGTTAGATCTGAATCGGCCATACTACCAAATAACCCTTGCTGAAGAATCTAAGCATTTGACGGCGTTTGCAATCAATTGGAACCTTTTTGAATCCACCAGAATTCCTTTGGATTTGCTATGGGTGCCTTAGTGTTAAGCAATTTGTTGGACAAAATTCTTTCAGACATCAAATTTAAGTTTGTCATTAATTAGTTAGCTGGCCCCGTGGTGTAGGGGTAGCGTGCCTGCCTCTTACCCGGAGGCCCCGGGTTTGATTCCTGGCCAGGTGAGGGATTTTTACCTGGACCTGATTCGAGGTCCACTCAGCCTACGTGATCAGAATTGAGGAGCTATCTGACGGTGAGATAGTGGCCCCGGTCTAAAGAGCCAAGAATAACGGCCGAGAGGATTCGTCGTGTTGACCATACGACACCTCGTAATCTGCAGGCCTTCGCGCTAAACAGCAGTCGCTTGGTACGCCAAGACCCTTCAAGGGCTGTAGTGCCATGTGGTTTGGTTTGGTTTGATTAATTAGTTGGATGATCTGAACATACACAGCGTGATACAGCCACCTCTTCCAACCCATAATATTCTTTCCATCCTGAAAACATCTGCCCAGCCGGTTTACTCAGACAACACAACCGGATATCTTGGTATTTACCGCCTCAACATGATAGGACGCCGTAATGTTATACTCGCATTAAACACTGGAAGACATGCATGTGCCTTCTAGATCATATGAACCTAATAACTTTTTATATCCACCTATCCAATACAATAATAATGTTGTTTATAGATGTAATTACAACTTTCTAATTATATTCCGTACTAGTTTTGATGCATTTTTTGAGTCATCCTCAGTTGTACAAAGAAATTGGAAAATAGGCAAATTACTGTCCATAAAACTCCCTGATAGATATTGAATTGTGTGTGATATAAAAACCTATGAAATCTACATTAAAACAATGACACATAATAAAGCCTTATTGAACAAGTTAAAGGCTTGCGAGTCAAACATATACTGAATGCTGAATAACAGTTCTCAAGTTGATTCATGTCCCTGTGGACATACAGTAGTAAGCTTAATAAATTTGGTGAGCGATTCACAATAATAAAATATCTTGTGTTTTAAAACATTTTTACACCTTAATTCAACTGCGGTTCATAAACTGCGGAGTCATCTTAAAATAATCGTGAATATTGCTGAATAAAATTTGGGTATGGTGGAATTCTTCTATATCTAAGGCCTATGAGGTGGAAACATATAAATAACTCCTTAAGATGTACACAGGAACTATGTGTCTCAGTTCAAATGTGGAACCTCTCAAAAATGTTCAAATTCCAAACAAAAGTTTAATTTTACGTATTATGCGAAGCAAGTTCTCTCAATATTCGTTTCGTAGTCCACGCCCACCAGATCCCCTCCACACGACCGCTCCACATGCCTTACTTCCACCTACCCCTATCGCCCCTCCCTTATCCTGTCCAGATATGCATACCTGACTCGAGCTGTTCATTGTTTACTGCACGTTATTTACATTATGATCAGTCTACGGCCATATGGGGGTGAGTCTTGCATACAATTATATTATTGAGTAGAGTCTTAAAACTTTCCACTTCAAAGTGTTATTGGAAATAATAAGAACACAACTGCCCTGACAATATTTTATCGCAGCAAATACTCGATGTGATGACCGTTGTGGTTTATTGACATTTGGGCCTGGTGTCCAACGGATCATCTTGTGCACTGAAGCATTCCACGTGTAATATCTCGGCAGGTGTCCGTGATGAGTTGCCGGAGCTGGTCGGGGTTTTCCGGTGCTTGAGTGTAAACAACATTCTTCAAATGTCCCCACAAGAAGAAGTCTAATGGCGTTAAATCCAGTGGTCTGGCGGGCCAAAAAACAGGGCCTCCTCGTCCTATCCATTTCCCTGGCAGTTCCTTGTTCAGATGGTTACGAACGGGCAAAGTCGAATGTGGTGGAGCTCCATCCTGTCGCAATCACATCGTCAAACAATCGTGCAAGGGCACATCCTCCAACAGAAGTGGGAGCTCCTGACGCAGAAAGTGCAGGTAGCGTGGGCCCATCCAATGGCCCTCAAAGATCTAAGGTCCAATAAGGCGATCCCCCAAGATTCCACACCAAACATTCACTCCCCATCATACTTGATGGGCTGCCTGTAGCACCCAGTGACGATCGTCCGGACTCCAATCGTGCATGGTGTGGGGATTGATGTTCCCATTATTGTGGAAGTGTGATTTGTCCGAGAAAAAGATATGCGATATGAATGCTGCATCATTGTCCAGCCTGTCTGACAGCCACTGACAGAACTCCATTCCAGCTTCGAAATCCTGCCTATGGAGCTCTTGGTGTAGCTCAAGACGATATGAGTGAAATTTATTTTCATGCTGGATGGCTGGCTGGTGTTCACCTGACATGCAATCGCCCTTGTACTGATCCGTGGATAATTATGATCTGCCTCCAGAATGGCCTCTTCTGTTTCACTCGATGCAACAGGCCTATCACGGACTGGTGGCTGGATGGAAATCACGCCTGTTGGCCTTAGGCGTCTTTCAACACGGCGGAATGTCGTAGCAGCCGGGTGTCGTCTGTCGGGGTACCGTTCCTGGTACAGACGTAGTGCCTCGCACGTGTTTTGTCTTGCTTCCCCATAAATAAGGAGCATGTCAACGTATTCCTGTGTAAAACATGCTGAATGACAGCAGAGATTACATTACATTCAGGACCTAACCAGCGGAATATGTGCAGGGCACAAGATGAATAACAGCATCAGTCTACTGTTTAAATGTAGAAAACGTGGGCCTGTGTTCACGTACTCAAACATCATACCTATGCAAAAATATTTGAACGATGCAGGATTTGAACAGCTGCTGGCACATTCCGCCGATTGCTAGACGAACGCCTAACCACATCCGCTACGCTACACTGCTGGACACATGCTAGTAATACGACGAGAGCAAAGTACATACACCAACCGGTTCGGTGTTTAAGACATTAATTACTGCACTGTTACCTAGTTTTATGCATCGATTCCCCTCTTCGTTACACCCGGTCACGAGGCACGACACATTAATATAGTTACATGGTAAAAAGACGTTGCTACATGATTTCAAGAAGTCATGTTTTGCGAACGGGTGATATAACATTTCGCTAGGGTTCAGAATCGTGTGCAAAATGTGTTCACTGAACACATACTATACAGTACGCCTGCAGGGGAGTAGCACCCCTATAATCATGTGCACGTTAGTTGGGCTGCAGCAAATTATATTGGAAGGGGCTGCTGAATCACACTGTATAGTGAGGATTTTGATCAACATGTCAATCAGCTTCGGATAGTTTTTCGCAGTCTGGAGAAGGCAGGTTTAACTGTTAAACCTACCTAGGTCTCCTTTACTGGACCACAGATTTCATTCTTGGGACATATTGTGTCATCTAGTGGAGTAATTATTGATCCTGATCATACCAAATCTATACGAGAGTTTCGTCCTCATAATGCCAAAGCTGTCACCCGTTTCATTGCGATGTGTAATTTCTTTAGAAAGTTCATGCACAATTTTGCTCAGAGGGTTATTCCATTGAATACTCTTCAGAAGAAAGGAAAAGGAGTCCAGTTTGTTTGGGGACCTGAACAGCAAGTTAGTTTTGACTATTTAGAATCTGCTATTGCTAATCCTCTGGATTTTGCCAAGCAATTTATTGTTTGGACAGATGCTTCTGGATGTGCTATTGCTGGTGTCCTTCTCCACGAAACAGAGTCAGGGCGCCATCCGGTGGTTTACGCATCCAGGACGTTAACATCTGCAGAAGTAGTTCTCTGTGTATGAGCTTGAAATGCTTGCTGTCTTGTTCGCTCTGGATAAATTCCGGTTTTACCTTGAGCATTCTGAGTTCGACCTCCAAACAGATAATCAGGCTCTCTGCTGTGTTTTGTGGAATCCTCGTTCAACTGGTAGACTTGTTCAGTGGGCCATATGTATCTCCGCCTTTAAGTTCTCTGTGAAGCACATTACGGGTTCCGAGAATGTCATTGCTGATTCGTCATATGTTTTACCTGATGTTGATGATCTGGTAGAAGAGAAAGTTGGAATTGTTAATTCCGTTCTAGAAATTGCAGAGTTGTTTCAGGGGTTGCACGAGCATCAAGGTAAAGATGAAGCTCTGGCTGGCATTATTCGAAGAATTTCTGATAGAGAAGAAGTGAAACCATGTCATCAAGCATGGCGTGCTACTTTATGGTTCTCGTTAACGATTGTAAGGGGTCATTCTTCCATCTGCTATGGTACCTATGATTTTTAAGTAAGTTATTTCCATGTTTCCCCTATGGGTGGTCATCTTGGCATTTTCAAACACGAACCAAGACTAGAAATGATTTTATATGAAAGAGAATGGATGGAGATATTCATAAGTACAATCGATCTTGTACTGTCTGTTTCTTAAGTAAGCCAGCGTAGAATACCCAATGAGGTTTACTAGCTTCTGAACAAGGTACTCACCCTATGGAGAAGCTGTTTGAAGACCATTTGGGACCTTCTCCTCATTCCCAGTCAGGCCATAGATATATGCTAGTCTGTGTTGATGCATTTTCCCCGTTTCTTTTGGTTATTTTCCACACGTGATGCCACAACAAAAAGTACTGTCTTGTGTTTGAAACAGATTTTCGGAACATTTGGTCCGCACCAGTATCTGGTAACTGACAATGCTTCAGTGTTTACTTCTCATGAATTCAAGAAGTTCCGCTTTGGGTTAGGAATAACTCATGTTACTACTTCTCCGCACTAGCCAAATTTCTCATGTGCAGAACGTTTAACCACAATTTCAGATCAGCATTGATTGCCTATCACTCAAATGATCAATCTTGTGATTCCAAATTGGAATGGTTGTCCTTGCCTTTTAACTCTGCTAAGCATGAATCACATGGGCAAACTCCTATCAAGCTGATGTTTGCGTTGTCTCCTAATTCACACTTAGCCAATTCCTGGTCAATTAATAACCTTTTGACAGAGGTTATCAAACCATCTTCGACCCATGAAACATGGGCTGATCCGCCGTATCTTCCTGCTTCTCACGCTTGTATGGAGCGTTATTACAATAAGGTTTGTAAAGCTGGTAATTTCAAGGCTGGAGATTCAGACTTCATTAGAAATTACCCTGTAAGTTTTAAGGGCAAGCATCAGGCGGCAAAACTAGCTTCTCGATATCGTGGTCCGTGGGAAAGTATTTGCCGCCTGTCACCCTTCTGGTTCAGGATCATTCAAATTGAAATTTGATCCACGTAAATCTTTCTAGATGAAGGCCACACAAATGCATTATTAAGAAAATGTTTTGATAATTTCTGTTCTCATAAAGCATAGGCAATTCGTACTGTAGGTCAAAATTAGGATATGTATGATCCAGTTTCCTTAAATTTATGCCTGGAGTGGTGATTTTGTCAGGTCATATTTAGGATTTTGTAAAAATTATTTCCAGTACTGTACATATTAATTCTACATTTGACATGTCAGGTATTTGTTTTGAGGCCTCATTTTAGATTAAGTATGTGTGCTTTGTCTGTATGTTACATCCTGTCGTTCACTAGTTTATTACGTTTGAGAAGTGTTCCTTGTTCAACATTCCCTTTTGCCTTGTTTTGTTCCGCCTTTCTGCTGTGTTTGATTTGTGTCGCAGAAATTTCTCTTGGAGTCGCCATGGCCTAACAAGACGTGGGAGAATTCTGGAATCTGATCCTGCTAGTTCAAGATGGCCTGTCGATCTACTAGGAGAAGGAGTTAGGAGACTCCCTGTTCGCTGCTTGATGCTGTTCCAAGTGTTGTTGGGGCATCATTATTCTATACCTGCTACCCGTTGCCTCATAGGGGATATGCAATGACGAGTGATACACTGTTAATTGTTATTTTCATAGCACATGCTTCTAAACTGCAGTCGGACAGATCAAGAGCTATAGCATCATATGTTAACAATCGTTTATTGATAATAGCAACTCCTTCTCCCACTGTCGGCAGCCCTGAAGATGGTTTTCCGTAGGGAAGGGAAGTGAAGGGAAGGTTTTCAATTTTTCAATTTTCTCTGTGCTGTCTGTCAATCAGTGTTGTCTGGTCTACTGTCCTGCTGTTGTTGGTGACATTAGTCTTGTCTGTTTGGAGTATGCAACCCACTCTGTTAACTTGAGCTACTTAGAACACTTTTTTTTGCAAGTTGCTTTATGTCACACTGACACAGATAGGTCTTATGGCGATGATGGGACAGGAAAGGGCTAGGAGTGGGAAGGAAGCGTCCGTGGCCTTAATTAAGGTACAGCCCCAGCATTTGCTTGGTGTGAAAGTGGGAAACCACAGAAAACTATCTTCAGGGCTGTTGACAGTCGTGTCTGAACCAACTATCTCTCAAATACTGGATACTGGCCGCACTGAAGCAACTTCAGCTATCGAGCTCGGTACTTAGAACACCTGCTTGCTGCTTGCCCTTGTACCATGTACTGGCAAACCGACATGGGAACTTCCATTAGCTTATGCAGCGACTGACCTCGTCGAGTTAAAAGTCACCAAGCTACAGTACATGTTACCTAACATTTGAATTGTGAAGTGTTATTCTAGTTTTCAGTGCCAAGCACCAGTGCAAATTATATCTCCTTGAGAGCCAATGACCAGTGATAAAACTGTGAAGTGAATTTTATGGGCATGGTCCAGTTTAAGGTGGGGAGGTTATCACGGATGTATTTTCCATGAATGTTAACTCAAAAAGCGCGTAACAAGACATAACCTTCAAAATATCATCTGCAACACTAAAGACCAGGGCCTCTCGAACGCCCAAAATCTAACACGTGCAAACTGAGGTCCTGTGCACAGTGCATCGGTCCCACTCGGCTTGGACCAGCACGCCATCTCGGAGCAACTCTGCTAAGCTCGGCTCAGATTTGGAGCGCTACGGAGCAAGTGAGGAAGAGGGAGACAGGTGGAGTGAGCAAGACAGGCATGGGGAAAGAGAGAGACAGTATTATTGCTCCAAAATGAGGAGTGGGTGTCTGCACTCTGGTCAACCAAGCAAAGTCGTCTTTTGCACCGTGCACCGCACAATGCACTGATGCATGCAGCCTAAGAGGCCCTGCTAAAGACGTTCAACAAACACTTTAAGTGAGCCTGCGTGATAATTTTAGTAACTATTCTGTACTCTTATTGGTTCGTTATTTTTCAGTTTCTGTAATGGTTGTTCCCTCCTGTTCCTTTCCCTTCCCTTCTCAAATGAATTCTTGGTGGCCGGCTGCATCCTATGCATCTCCCTCATTTTCGATTTATTTGTCAGAAAATTAACTTGTCTCGTTAAGGATTCCTTTAGACCCCAAGGCTGCTGGGCTGCGAGCACCGGAGCTTAAGTCTTGAGTGTGTGTTTGAATGAAAGCTTGGTGCTTATGACAGTGATTGGGCGTGTAAATGGTGTAATTGCTTGTGATTTCTCTCTCTCTCTCTCTCTCTGTGTGCGCACGCGCGCGCTGGGCTCATAGCCTAGTATCCTCCTTTGTTCCGATTGCCAGTACGGCTTTATTAATTTAACTTTTCTCAGTTGGGCCAGTATGCCCTTTACTCCGTTAATTTCCTGGATGCCTTATGTAAGAAAATTAAAAATAGGCTCGACAGTATTACCTTTGCTGAAGAGTATGTTCAACTGAATTAACTTTGTACCTTGTAATTAGTTTAAGTTTGCTCCTTGTAACATTTTTTCTGAGTTTGTATACATGAGTGATGAATTACAGATGATAAACTCTCTTATGGATGTACCATACTTCTGAACCAACTTCGCTTCTCCTCTAGGTTTTCCCCCCTCCCTATGGGTTTAATGCTACTACCCTCACTACTGCATTCTCAATCACAGATATACTAACAGAGGCACCATAATGCAGGCTTCACTAATAAAAAATGTGATGAACAGCATGGACAATGGGAGTAACACAACATATTCAAAGGGCATGGACTAATTACATCTCTGTGCACTTATACAGGGGTAAAAACTGCATGATAACATATTGAAAATCTTCAATAAAAACTTCTTTCATAATTACTTTTGATTTCACACTCACAAATAAGCCTATTAGTGAAAATTTGCACAATTCTCTCTATTTTAATTCAAAATACTGTACAATTCACCTTCCATGCAGATACAAACCCTGTGGATACACACAAAAAATATACCTATAGGTTCAATTGTTCCTGAAGTTTTGGCTTGAGGCATTTTTTTTTTTTCCTTTTCAAGAAAGTGTTCCATAATTCAAGTCTTTCATATTCGTTCCCTTTTTGGTAAGGGTTTTTGCTATTCTCAATCCATGAATCATTGGCTAAAGTTGGGTAACTTAATAATCATCAAAATCTGTAAACCAGTTATTACCGGGCAAGTGGCTGCACGGTTTGGGTCACAGCTATCTGCTTACATTCAGGAGATAGTGGGTTCGAACCCACTGTTGGCAGCCCTGAAGATGATTTTCAAGTTTTCCCATTTTTACACCAAGTGTACCTTAATTAACGCAGCCCTTTCCCACCCAATCATCACCATAAGACATACCTGTGTCGGTGTGTCATAAAGCAAATTGCAAAACAAAAACAAAACACACCAGTTATTATGTAATGAAACCATTATAGGGAAACGCTAACTAGTATCTTGTGTATATGGTGTTTATGAAGATGATGATGATGATGATGATGATGACTGTCCTTTAAAGGGGTAAAACATCTAGGTCATCACCCCCAGGATCCTCTGTACATTGGTACAGGGCATTCAGAACCTGTGCACTGCATGCTCCAGACAACGTTTTATCATCAGTGCAGTTCGTTTTTCAACCAATATATGTGATTTTAGCATTCCTCATCATGTTTATTTTAAAAACAACATCATAGTTCATTACAAGAGCTCACCCTTATGTGAATAACTGTTTTTAATCACAAACAGTCTAATGCCATTGAGCGAAGATTATTATGGTCATTGATTTATACGAACATTTAATCACTACATACTATAGTAACATTTCATGTCATTCATTCCACTTACATTTTAAGCAATTTTAATGATCAATATTTGTTTTAATAGATATATAATCTTATTGATTATTTTTAAATTGTTAAAATTCGTATTTTATCAATGTATATTAGACGTTTTTTCGTTATATATACCAGGATCAGGGCCCTGACCAACCATGGATTATGTTATCTATAGCTGATGATGCTCACTAAGATTAAGCGAAACATGTCCTACTTGTAATTAAATGGTTTTATCCTAAATATAAAAGACTATTGTATATTGGAAAGGTAGTTTTATTAATATAATAACTTCTTATTCTGAAATCCAATACAGTTTTATAATGAGATTTATAACTTGACTTCAAGATATCCCGGGTGAGCATGGTACAGAGTCCGAAAGAAAAAAAAAAGAAAAAAAAAAAAAAAAAAGATCAAGTTTGGCTTGTACAAAATATCTACAGTTCATAAATTACATCGTACTACTGACCTGGATACCCGCTCTAAGTTTAGCAGGTTTATTTTACAATTCGTACATGATGGAATTGTGAATCCTACAGTTCTTTTTATGAGTGATGAAGATTGATTTCTTCTGAGTGGTAATGTGAATGGACAGAACAGTCTGTATGGGACAGTGAAAATTCTTGCGAAGTTCCACTGCACAACAAAAAATTCGGCGTATGGTGCAAGATTACTGCAAAACGGATAATCAGTCCTATATTTTCTCAGGACAGTGTATTTGGAACGTTATGTGAATAACATTTTGTGGCCACAACAATTACAACTAGAATGGAAAAGAATATCCACCTAATCAATACACTTTATTGATGTGATTATGTAAACATCACACTTTGTGGAACTAGTTTTGACCTTAAAACCTAGGTCATCTTCAGCCACATAATCTAAAATTGATAAATATATTCACATATCGTGTTCCTTGAAACAATGATGAAACTAAGGCTTAAATCTAATGGTACATGTTTTATTAAAACATTATGTGGTTTATTCCACAAAGAACATGAATTAAAATTTAATTCTTCCATAGTCCATTTGACGTCTCAAAATGTCAAAATTGTAATGAATGCTGTGATTTATCTCATCAGGTAACATCTTATTGTAGAATCATGAGAAATATAGTACATTAAAGATGATTTGTTCATACCACGGAACTTGTTGGACAACTGAGATGCCTGAAAGAAAGTTAACCTCTTCAGTCCTGGGTGGGACTGCAAAGATCAGAAAAGATATCTATTTTGTTTTTTAGGTACTTAGGCTCATTTTAAACACAAATTCATAAGTCAAAATTATTCTAAGTGAGCGGTGACCTTGGAATGAACAGTCCAGATATGTGGACCTCAGGACTGGTTTGTGATGAAAGGGGTAAATAATGCCATTAGTGAAAAATTGAAAAATCTTTTATTTTCCAAGCATATACAATTAAATATGTTAAAAAGAACACAATGAAGGAATTTTTATGATATTATTCTGCAAATTCCAAATTGTTGCGAACGACGAAACAACATGTCGGCCGCACATAAAGTTAATTTCCCTAGGTGCACAAACACAATTTTAAACGAGCAGACACAAACACATCACTCAGAAGGTGATTCAAATATTTATTACACATGAATAAAGCACTGCATATTTACATGTATGTACAACAAATTCAGAGGTATACTAAAACCCGTGTACTTCTGCCTTTCGCCATGTTCAGTGTGGTAATTAAAGGGAGGCAGCAGCATGATGCCAACTGTGACAAATAAAATGCAGCAGGCGAGTACCAACACAAAGGCTGCAACATACTCCCCCACTTTGAGGGATCTCAACACTCAAAATCAAATCAAGTGTCTTTTACACAATCACAGACAAATGAATAACAAAAAAACTTCAGATACAACATATACAACTTATACAAAGTCCTTGGGCAATGGGCACAATTTCACAATGGCAGGTGCAAAAGACCAGCTTTTGTCTTTACACTAATCACACGAGTAGTATTATCACAACCAGGATGCAGCTCCTGGATTATACCAGTTTTCCAAACCAGAGGAGGAAGGTTATCCTCCTTTAGAAATACCAAATCTCTCACAGTTGGAGTCCACTTCCCTACGGAAGGCCATTTATGTCTTTGTTGAAGTGATTGTATGTATTCCTTTGACCTCCTCTGCCAAAAATCGTGATACAGCTGTTGCACCAAATTCCATTAAGTTAGACAGGAGGGGGAGCTGTTGGATATATCTGGAGAGGGATAGAGGTTTATCGTCTGCCTACTAGAAAATGTCCAGGTGTCAAATAGCATTGATCACTGGGGTTGTCAGTCACTGAACAGACAGGTCTCGAGTTCAACACAGACTCAATTTGATACAAAAAATACTCAGCTCTTCAAAATTAAGAATGCATTTTCCTAGGATCCGCTTTAGGAGTGATTTTGCGGACTTTCTTCTAGCCTCCCAAAGCCCACCGAAATGAGGACTTGAGGGTGGAATAAACTTCCAATTCACATTCAAATTAGATGAATATTCTTCTATTTCAGTAGAGCTATCCTTAATAAATCTTAATAACTCATTGTTGGCTCCAACAAAATTTGTGCCATTATCACTCAAGACGAGATTTGGAAATCCTCTACGCGCCGTGAATCTCCTAAATGCGGCGAGGAAGTCCTGAGTCGTTAGACTCTTCACCGTTTCAAGATGTATTGCCTTAGTGACAAGACAAACAAAGAGAGCAATGTACGCTTTAAACTTTATCTTACTCCTCGGGTTATCACCCTTTATGATGACTGGGCCAACATAGTCAAGACCAACCTCAACAAAGGGTAATGATGGTTCAACTGTATATGAGGGTAACTGACCCATTATTAGAGTGGTGAGTGGAGGTTTGCTTCTGAAGCACTTGTAACACGAATGGATTACACCACGAATAACCGTCTTTCCACATGGAATCCAAAATCTATTACGCAAGGGAAACAATACAGCCTGAGGGCCGGAATGCAATAGTATCCCATGTTCATGTCTAACAATCAATTTAGTAACAAAGTGTTTCGGTGGAAGAATGATAGGATGTTTTTCATTATATTCCAACTGAGAATTCATGAGTTGACCACCGACCACCGACTCCCAACAACCCGTAATCATCGAGGAACGGATTCAAAGTTTTCAATGAGCTCAAAGAGGCAAGTACATTATTAGACCTCAAGTCATGAAGTTCCCTTTCATATTCACTAGCTTGCATCAGACTTATTATTTTCATTTCACTAATCCTCAATTCTTCAGGGGTAAGTGGATCAATGAAACGAGCATTGGTGACAAAACTTAGAACATAGCTATAAACTCGCCTAAGTTTGAGAAAGGAAGAAAACTTCTGCAACTCAGGTGAGTGCACGTTAACTAGCAGGACTCTCAAAGAGGGTTTTGATTCTGCATTCACATCAGATGGAGTATTACTGGCAACAAAATCAGGGTACACTGGGGACAATTCGTGCAACCAGGAGGGACCATGCCATCATAAATCAAGAGAAAACATTTGTGAGGGTAAAACACCCGAGACATGTGGTCAGCTGGATTACTGCGGGTAGGTACTGTACGTCTCCAATCTGAGACTGAAGTGAGGGATTGAATTTCAGCAACTCTATTAGCAACAAAGGTTTTCCAACAGTTGGCAGGTTTCTGTAACCAACACAGAACTATCGTGCTGTCAGTCCAGTAGTATGTGGAGAAGGGAATGTGCAATTTCAGAGATTCAGTGACCTTAATCATAAGGCGAGAAAGCAATAGAGCAGCACAAAGCTCTAAACAGGCAATAGATTGCTGTTTCAATGGAGCAACTCTCGATTTAAAATTCAACAGGATCACTGATACCTCATCATTTTCAGATACTGTCCTAACATACACATAAGCACCATAGGCTGCTTCTGAAGTGTCAGAAAACCCATGGACTTCATTACCTTATTCTTAGCAAAGGGCGTTACATTTCTTTGCACTCTGAGTTCATTAAGCAAGGGGAGCTCACTGTAAATAGCATTGCAGATTTCAATAACTTCAGAAGGGTCTAACGCATCACCTCAATCAATTATTAACTGCCAAAGAGACTGCAGGATAAGTTTGCACTTAACCACGGCACATCCTAACAATCCAAGGGGATCTAATATGGAAGCAATGATAGTGAGAATACTTCTCTTAGAGACTTCCTTAGGTGGTTTCTTAAAATTTATTTGAAACTGAAACTCATCACATTTAGGATGCCACACAATACATCATGTTTTAATAGCTTCATCCTTAGTGAAGTTACAAGGTGACAACATTTCCCTATCCTCTACAGGGACATTGGCAACAGCTTCTGGACAATTCGTCGTCCACTTTCTAAGATGAAAATGTGCACTATCAAGCACAGAAGAGATTTCTGATTGAAGCTCCTTAGCTTCAACTGAACTAGTACCTGTTAGCAGGTCATCAACATAAAAACAAGAGCGAATGATCTTTGATGCAGTGGGGCGAGAGTCCTTGTGTTCATCAGCAAGTTGAACTAGACATCTCGTAGCAAGAAAAGGGGCGGAACTTTTACCTAAGATGGTAGTCCTTGATTTCTTCATCAGTAGATTCACGCCAAACAATTTTCTGAAGATTTCTGTGGTCAGGATGAATTAGCATACATCTGTACATCTTAGCAATGTCAGCTGTACGAGCAACAAAATACGTTCTGAACCTTAAAACAATGGACAGCAGAGTTAGAGGTTTCTGGAGGTGCAATTTCCATGTGACCCATTTCACTGTATTCACGCATGAAATCGACATACTTCCTTTTCGAGTCTGGAAGGCTAGCAAATTTAATGTCAACCTGTTTGAGCCCTCTAACAGCATTATGCTTAGACTCAGCTACAGGTGGCAACTCAGCACGAATAGGAAGTTTGACAACAAACCTACCAGAATCATCTCTTTGAACACTATTCACAAAGTGTTCTTTACAAGCCCTTTCTTCAGGAGTAAGAACTGGTGGATGAAGTTCAAGCCCCCAGAAACTTTGGAGTTTAGTGTCAATAGAATCAAGTTTTATAAGATTGGCACGACGAGCCTTGGCATTATTCTTAAATGCACGACTCAGGGAAAGTGCCTGACAGCAACCAACCAAATTCGGTATCTAATAAGACGGGATAACCCTTCTTACGCAAAATATTAGAAGACACAATTTTGTAGTAGACATCAGCATCTAGCAAAATATCAATAGTAGAGGGCTGATCAAATGTCCTATCACTCAAAGTAATATCATGAGGAATAACCCAATTGGAACAATCAATTTCCTGCGCAGGAAGTGGACTTGTGATTGTGTTCATGACTGCACAGTTCAACTTCAATGTATAATCTGATAAATTAGAGAAGAAAACAAGGTTACATGTGGAGCTTACGGGAGACATAAACATTGCCTATACTAACAATAGGTACACGACAAGCCCTTGTATGGATACCAAGCTTTTTGACAAGATCAGAAGTCACAAAGGATAACTGACTCACAGAGTCTAACAAAGCTTTAACTAGTACAATCTCTCCTGAGCTATCTTTTACTCCTACACACGCTGTGCTCAGCAAAACATTAGAACCTAGTCCTGAAACAACCTTCATAGCAGTGGGTGAAACAATTGCAGAACTTGTAGCTTATTGCTATTATTGTGACTTGTTTGTTCCTTGTGAACCAATAAGTTGTGGGGGCCATTACACTGGGGGCACTTGTTTTGCTTACACTGTTTAGAAACATGAGACACAGAAAAACAAAGATAACAAAGTTTATTTTCCCTCACAAACTTGCGTCGATTATCAATATTTGCTTGTTTGAACTTTCTACAATCAGAAATGCTGTGATTATCAATCTTGCAAAACCTACAACTCAAAGAAGTGCTGTTGTTGGTAATGTGAAGTGCTTTTAGGTTGGATTTTAACTCTTGTTTTTGCTCAATAACAGGTTTCTTGTATTCTGTTAGCTCTGATGTTTGACATTTTCTTTCCAAGAAATCAATTAAATTATTTACTGTGGGAATATCAGTGGACGCAAATTTGTTTTCCCATTCACTTCTATGGTTGGACTTGATCTTATTTAGAATCAATTGCTGCAGCAGAATTTCATGAAGTGGAACATTACCTTCCAAATTGTCAATAGCACTAAGGTTAGATTTTACTTGGCTTATCAATTTGCGATATTCTACGGAAGATCCACAAGTACAATTATGGAGATTGAGCAAATGTTTTACGTGCTGTGTAACAATCAAGCGTTTCTTATTGTACCTTTCATCAATTAAATTCCAAGCAACAGTGAAATTATCAGCACATACGGCTAGGTTATCTAACAAATCCCTAGGTTTGCCTTGAAGAGACGACAATAGGTAGTGTAGTCTTTCCACATTGTCAATGCGGGTATTGTTAATAACTAAGCTTTGAAAGATGTTCTTGAAACTCAAGTATTTTGTCAAATCTCCTTTAAAAACAGGCAATTCAGTGGAAGGGAGCTTCAAGCTAATGCTGGCCCGAGTAGTTATCAGAAATAATGGATGCATTGCTTAGACTTGTGGGTCTCTCAAATGAGCAACGCAATTCTTAATCCTACCAACTATTGCACGATATCTGTTTTCATAAGTTCAGCCGAGGCAGCTGCCAAAGCGCAGAGAACAAACACCATGCATTCGGTCTGAGTTTATAAGGGAGACCCCATATTTGATGAATATGGAACAAATAGAAATTGTAATCCTCATCAATATAATAATTTCCATTTACTCTCCCTGAAACCTACCACTTCATTATACCGGCCAGCTCCACCTAAGGCACAAACATGTACCTCCCCTCTCTCCCTTGCCGCTTCATCCCTCTTCCTTCTGTTAGCACTTGCTCTTACTTAGACTGTTGTGATTTACGTTACGATACTGATTACATCTGGTTGTTTGTGCTTTAAATGGGGTGAGCCTCATGAATAATATTATATTTTTAACCTGTTTTATTCTTCAAACCATTAGTTCATAAGTTTTATTTACCTTATTTCCTTTAACTTTCTTTCAGGCATCTCAGCTGTCCAACAAGTTCCGCGGTATGAACAAATCATCTTTACCAAATTATGTTTCCCATGATTCAACAAGATGCATTACCTGACGAGATAAAAATCACAACATTCATTACAATATTAACATATTATGAGACGTCAAATGGACATAATTTTAATGTGAAAGATCTGAATTTTTTATGTTCTTTATGGAATAAATCAAGTTTTAATAAAACATGTACCATTACATTTTAAAACAGTTTCATAACAGTTTTAAGGAACACAATTTTTTAATATATTTGTCAATTTTAGATCATGTGGCTGAAGATGACCTAGGTTTTAAGATCAAAACTAGTTCTACACAGTGTGGTGTTTATATGGTCACAAAGTGAATTGTTCAGGGGGATATTCTTTTTCATTCTAATTGTAATTGTTCATCAATATGGATCAACATGAAGATTATTTCATATGATATTTTGTGGGCATCAGGTGAAATGCTCACAGAAGAAAAACAGAATGCTTACTTCCAACAGGACTGTGCAACAGTTCACACATCAATCGGCATATTCACTACAAGCTGTTCGTGATATTTTCGATGAATGGGTAATTACCCACAGATGTTGGCCCCTTTTGGGGTGACTTTAAACCGAATGTTTATAGGAACTACCTGTGTACTCATCAGGCTCTCAGGGAAGAGATCAGAAACATTATATTGTCGTTGCGCCTCGAAATTTCACTATGTGACAATGTTGAGAGGAGAAATACTGACCCACAGAATGAAAATTCATTGATATAATTCATGCAATACTGAGCCTTAGATAAGAGAACCTTTCTGGTCAAAGTTCTAAGGCAAAATATTACCACATAGCGGTTTTGCTAGGCACAAGAATGATATTGAGAATAACTTGAATATTTACATTTTTTTGCTTTACGTTGCACTGACACAGATAGGTCTTATGGTGATGATGGGATAGCAAAGGCCTGGGAGTGTGAAGGAAGCAGCTGTAGCCTTAAGGTACAGCCCCAGCATTTGCCTGGTGTGAAAATGGGAAACCACGGAGAACTATTTTCAGTTCTGCTGAAGTGGGGTTCGAACCCACTATCTCCTGAATGCAAGCTGATAGCTACAAGACCCAACTGTATAGCCTCTAGCTCGGTAATATTAACTGCAAAGTGCTTTCCAGAACTTTCTGCATCGCTGCAACTTGTACCTGGAAGAAAATTGTGAAACTTTCAACATATCCTGTGAAAGCAGGTCAGTTTTCAGTCAAGTAGCTATTGACGCCGGCTCCCCTTATGTGCTGCTTTGGCAAGTCTGCCATGTTGTTCAACATGTTGTGAAGGCTGGGTCTGGTGGAGCATACGTTGTGCTAGGTTCGGAATGCCTAGTATAATTTTTTTTTGCTAGGGGCTTTACGTTGCACCGACACAGATAGGTCTTATGGCGACGATGGGATAGGAAAGGCCTAGGAGTTGGAAGGAAGCGGCCGTGGCCTTAATTAAGGTACAGCCCCAGCATTTGCCTGGTGTGAAAATGGGAAAACACGGAAAACCATTTCCAGGGCTGCCGATAGTGGGATTCAAACCTATTATCTCCCGGATGCCAGCTCACAGCCGCGCGCCTCTACGCGCATGGCCAACTCGCCAGGTAGTATAATATTAATCTACCATACTTCATAGGTATTTTCTCAAAGCTACTAACAATCAAAGTAAAACACAAGCTTGATTCTACAGGAAAAGCAGAATTCCACTTTCCATTTGAAAGGCCAAGAACCCATTCAAGTTAAAACAGGCAATTGAAATGGCATTCAATATCAAGGTATTCATATCCACAGGAGCAAACACTTTGAATGGGCCAAGTTAATATGCATGATGGAATTGGATACATCAGTGATTTCAGCAAACAGGAGTGATGAACGTGTGGTATTTTATGTTCCTCAAATTTAATATTTCATCAGGCTTACTTTTAATTCCATATAGATACAAACCCTGTGGATACACAACAACGAACATATCCCTAGGTTCAATTGTTTCTGAGGAAAGTGTACCTGCAAAGAACTTATACAATACAATACAATACTAAATGCTCATTCTTTATTTGAACACTCTATATCATGAAAAACATGAAGCACAATCTACTTGCTGTTGGGTATGTATATCAACAACCAATATGTGTGCATTTTATGACTGCTCAGATTTGGACAAGAATCGCTACAAATAACTTGCTGCGTTAAAAACCGGATTATGTAATGAACTTACAAGGAACTAAAAAAATTAAAATGTGATTAAATCTGGCAATTTAAATTTTATGCAGAATCACATGGATACATCTTCCCATTCTAGCCCTGTTAGTACAGCAAGTGCCATTCTGGATGTCTGTGATAAAGGTGACAGTGGAAAACAGTCCATTATGCAGAGGTGGAGAGAAAAAATGCACCATATATTCTAAGTTATATCACAGAATATTTTAGCAAACTGTCACCAAGTTATTGTGCGTTACTTAGATTAAATAAAGGATGAATTTACACCTAAAAATGTAATTATACCAAACAATGTAAAAGATTCTTTTTTCTAGTGATTAAACTCACACTAACACAAATGGTTTTCAGCAATGGAAGGGAAGGTAAGGTAGCAGCCACTGCCTCAATTAAGGTAATCCCCAGCATTTGCTGGGTGTGGAAATGGGAAACCACGGAAAACCATTTTCAAGGCTGCCGAAGGTAAAGAAAAATTGGAAACCTATTTCATATGTTAAAATGCATACATGTATTTAGATGGGACAAGTAAAGGAAATCTTGTATTTTTTAACACACAGCCACATAGCTACTCTGTACAGACCATCATTTCATACATAAGCGTAGAAAAATATGTAAAAATAATTAGTTTTGCACTAGTTAAGGGAGCTTGTTTCAGTCTGCTCAGTTGTGTTACAGAAACTCATCAATAGTCAATTTCTCGTTTGATACTCATTCATTGTTTTGAAACGCCAAGTGTACTATGGCATAATTCATGATTGTATTAGAAACTATAGTAAGACAATCATTCAATCGCAGTCAGTTAGCTCACAAGAGCTAATAACAATATCAAGTAACACAAAAATTTATAACGCACACGCGGACTGTGACAGTAACGTGTACGAGCCATGCGAAGTTTAACTGCTGTGAAGGACTGATTTCAACTGGGCTAGCTCCCATAATTAATGACATACATATCGGGACTAAAATTTGTGCGGAGGCTATAGTCAACGGTAGTCCAAAACTAAGGTTGAACTCCTGTGTACGATCACGCTAAGCGGAGAAGCAGATGTTCTGAAATATATCACTATTCAAGACGATTCCATGATCACGCAGATGACAACCATGGCGTGTCCAGGACTCTAGGCGAGGACCTTTAACCCCGTGCTGAGTGCTGTTACCATGTGCTAACCATGCATGACATAGCGGCCATGTGATTCATCGCTGGTGGAGAGATGGCTGCTAAGTCCTTAAGTTCTATAAGCATGTATACACTAGTAAAGGTTTTTCTCAAGTCAGTTAATTATTAAATGTAAGCCAGTGCGGCATTTGCTTTGTTTTAGTGAAGTTAAATACATTCAGGGCTGCAATGCATGTTTAAGCCCCGAGCTAAGTGTTTATATTTCAATTAGATGGGAACAAGGGATAGAATAGGTTATGCATAGGTGTGTGTTTTTATATTAATAGTATTGTATTCTTGTACGAGTTGATTTTGATAGAGATGTTGGGCAGACTCTTCACAGTATCAAATGGCCTGTGCGACTTCAGCGACGCGAGATTATACGGAGTAGATTAGAGACAGCATTAGATCAGGATGTTTTCTATGCATGAAGCATGAATTTTTCAGCTGTAAGGAGTTGTATGGTGGAGTTATATTCACCATTGAATACAGAGCAGGGTCTTCAACTTTGGTGGCAGGCAAGTTCAGGAATGTAACGGGTATCAAACCAAGGATATTTTATGTGAAAGGCTAGAATTGCCATGAGATGTTGATGGGGCTGAAATGATAAGAAAAAGGCTATGAAGCCATAGTGTTTTACTGGGAGTCCTGATTTATATGTGTATTAATAAGCCAGCCTGTGATTATGCACGTGAATGTGTTGGCTGTGTTATTTCTGTCAGAGAGAATTTTGTACCATTGTGTAGAGATAAGGAGTCGGTGTGGCCCCGACCAGATATTAGCTCCCAGGTAAAGAAAGCCTGAGACAGCTGTAGCCTGTGAGCCCACTATGAGTGAAAGTATTTTACGATAGATCCTGTTAGTTCCACGAACTCCTGACTACCTGCCCCAGTCATTTAAACGTTTGTTGCTCACTAGCTGATGTCCCTTGCCGTGTCGAAATATGGCAGTGCTGTGTCTTGTTGAGACATGCGATCTTCGGAGCTTGAATATGTCAGAATTGAACCCACAAGTAGTGCACAGGATTGTTAAGAGATACCAGCATTAAGCACTGAATTTTTGTGGGTTAGCCCCTTCTCTTACTCGGACACTGAAATATTTTAAGAGATACCAACGTGTCAAGAGTTTTTTTTTTTTTACCACGGGGGTTCTTTAGTGAGCTAGAAGCCAATGACACAGAATTGTAGCACAGAAATGCCCTCAAATGCAACCGACTTCAGCCAGGATTGAACCTACTATGCTAGGAACAGAAGACAGAAACAATGGCATCACTGAGACTGAGAAAAGGAAATGGAACACGCAAGACAACCAATATATCAAAGATAGGAAGCTATAAAGGAGGGCATGAATACACAAAACGAAAAGCAAAATGACAGTCAAGTGTAGACTGGGGGACCAACAGATAGGAGGGAAGAGGACAAAAGAGAAAAACATAAGGATAAGGACCAACCTCACATCTTCACACACTGTTGTCTTCGTAGACAACAACCTTTGAAATGAGTCACAATATTTACCATACTGGTGACAGATGAGCAACTGAGACAAATTACTGGAAAAGACAGTGCTGGGTATTAGGGAAAAACTTACTCCCAAACAACTGTACAAAAGTACAGAATACTCATGTTCAAAATGAGATGTAGTTTCATACCTTGAAGAGGTTGTGTTGATGAGTTCTGTTAGATATATGGTAGACATGTTCTTGTGAGATACAAAATAGCACAAGCTTCATTAAGAAAGCATGTGTATTTTTGTACTAAGTTAAAAATCAGGACAAGCTCTTTTTCATACTGGATGCCAAATACAGTAGAGCATTGATAATTCAAACCTTGGTAGTTCTTTTTTTCTTTTTTTACAAGCTGCTTTATATCGCACCGACATAGATAAGTCTTATATGGCAACGGTGGGACAGGAAAGGGCTAGGAGTAGGAAGGAAGCGGCCGTGGCCTTAAGGTGGCGTGAAAATGGGAAACCACTGAAAACCATCTTCAGGGCTGCCGACAGTGGGGTTTGAACCCTCTATCTCCCGAATACTGGATACTGGCCGCACTTAAGCGACTGCAGCTATCGAGCTCGGTCACCCTGGTAGTTCAAGGCTCCTTGAAATTCAAGCTGGTCTTCAGAAAAATTGAACTGAAATGAATTGAAAAATACAGTAAAACCCCACTTATACATTTCTGACATTTACATTTGTTGTTTACAATGTACATACATAAAGAACCCTGCCCCCACACCACTACTATAGACTAACAAATACCTTTAAGCTGATTTCTGAGGAGTTCACATGCTATTTCTTTGTTCGTCACTTCACTAATTAGATTGTTCATCCATCACATTTATGACTTCCTGAGAAATATAATCCCAACTCAACAACTGCAGTAACTGAATATAAACTGAACTGACAGTTATTGCAAACAGTACTGTGCACACCTGTAAGTTACTCCTTAAATTTCTTACTTTGCTTGTGATAACTGCAATAACGAGCAGCGATAGGAAGTGGAAGATTGTGCCTTTGAATGTGAAACTGGTAGCCTTCGAGGGACTTCATAAAAGCAAAAAAATTTAAAAAACTTGCAAAATGAGTGAAGCTTTATTCATTAGGTTCACACAAAGAAAACCAAGGGAAAGTCCAATTTCAGGGCCTATTCTGCAAGAAAATGTGTTGTTTTTTAGGGATGAGTGAAAGGAAAGGGAGGAAGATTTTACTGCATGTTCAGAATGGTTGGACAGGTGAAGAAGCAGTATGGCACACAGCAAGTTGTAGTTTGTGGTGAAAAATAAAAAAAGAAGACTGTTACACAATTCTGTGAAAGAGTGAAGCAAATAATAGAAGAAGATGCTCCCAAACAACTGTACAAATGTGACAAAACAGCCTAAGTTATTAAATACTTCCATCTAAAACTTTAGCCTCAAGGGAAGAAAAGGCTGGCCTGAACCATAAGAAATCTAAAGAGAAGTTGATAGTTTTTGCTGCATCAAATGCAAGTGAAGACCATAAACTGAAGCTACTTGTAACAAGCAAGTCTGCTAAGACTAGAGTTTTAAAATATCACCTCTGCATGGCCCGTTTAATACGTAAACCAAGAAATCCACCTGGATTTATGTTGCTCCCAAGACCAAGAAATACTACAAGAAAAAGGGCTTGCCTTCCAAAATAATCTTAATTTTGATGAGGAGGAGTTAAAATGCGACAGAATCTGAGCATTTTACAATGACTGACAAAAAAATATATAGTTGTTGCCTGCTTTAGATGCTCCTACAAAAGGTGAAGGAATCATAGTGGAGATTTCAAATAAAACTACTATAAGACACTTAGTTTACTGGGTGCCCAATTAAATGGCTGAAATAAAGGCAGATACACAACATGAATGAAAGCGAGGTTCTAGAATGGATGAACAGCGATGAAAATTTTTTAACTAACCCATATTCGAATTGTTGAAATTATGAGTGAACCCGTACCAGGATGTCCACGTTGAGGAAAACAGCAAACAGAAGCTACGTAGACTGATACAACACTTTTTAGAAAATTGTGTGTCCACCTCTGTAGCGTAATGGTTAGCACCATTAGCTGCTGTCCATCAAGGGCAGGTATGTGGTTAAAATGGTATATGCAGCTCACCTCCATTGGGGCTGTGCCTGAAAAGAGCCGCACCACCTCGATGAGACAAATTTACTTTAGAAGATAGCGCAACATTAGCGCTCATAAATGAGGCTCTATCTGAAAACAAAAGACAGATCATTTCTTTAAAATTAAAATTCTTTTTAAATTTGGTAATTTCTTTCAATTTTAAATTTGTGCCTTTTAAAACTCAGTAATGTTTGCTCATATCTAACAACCTAGGGATGTACTGTATTGTTTAACCTTTCTTGTTCTCAAATATTTATTCGTGCATTATCCTTTAATTTGTTCTTAAATCCACATAATCAGTTTTTTTTTAATAACTTGAGATGGCATCAGCCAAAATTAGCTGTACTGTGTAAAGATTGGACAGTTGACAAAATGCAAGAAATGAGTTCATTTCAGAAAACCCATGATGAGGCACAGAAAAAGAGAAATCACTCCAATGAATGCTAGTTTTGTTCATGTACTGTGCAAGGAAAGATTTTCAAAAATCTCAAGGATGTTAAGTATTTCTTCAGTTTGTTCCCATTATTTCTGGGATCACTGAAGACTTCTTGGCTTTTAGGATTTTAGCCTGGGGTTGAAGACCAGATGCCATTTCTAATGCCACATGATATTTCAGGTGAATATTCAACCCCCAGTATCAGCTGAGATTCATCAGCTACCTGGGTGGAAAGTAAAAAACTAAACTACAGTGCTAACCATGTCCTCTAGCGGAAAAAAAATAAAAATAAAATAATGGTAATTTTGACTATGAATCAAGTTTACCTGAACTCTTCGGATAACTAGAGCTGAATTTAAATTATCATCTACCGAGTTAGTTGGCTGTACGGTTAGGATCGCGTAGCTTTGAGCTTGCATTTGGGAATTCAAACCCCACTGTCAACAGCCTTGAAGATGGTTTCCCATGGTTTCCCATTTTCACACCAAACAAATGGTGGCGCTGTAACTTAATTAAGGCCACAGCCGCTTCCTTCACACTCCTAGCCCTTTCCTATCCCATCGCTGCCATAAGACCTATCTGTGTTAGTGCGACAAAAGGCAAACTGTAAAAAGAGTATATCTAGTACAGAGAGTATGGGTGGAAGGTGTGCAAGGGCTTAAATCTTATGAAAAGGGCTCCTGAGCAGAGTACACAATTCTCAGGCTTTCTACAAGAATGGAATAACAGAGAGCAACAAACATTACGAATTAAGCTTAATATAGCAGACTGTGAAGAACATACATAAGGAAGGAGACTACTCGAACAACCTACATGAGAAATTCCATATTATATTACAAGGAAACTGTTAAAAGGACCAAAAGATAAACTACAATGAGCACCATTCAGAGACCTAAACTGGTCTCCAGAATGTCAGCAATACATTTCTTAGAAACAATGACTCTGTAATGGAAAAAGTGAATAGTACTATATTAGTACAGTTCAGTCTGGTTGCAACATGGGTTTGAAATATTTTTTACAGTCTCACACTGAGTAATTCCCTAAAAATCTTGGCGATATAGGTGAGGAACAAGGTGAGAATTAGGGGCATTAGTAAGAAGGCATCATGGGATGTGCTGTATCAGTACAACTGTGGACTACTGTGGGATATACAACAGCCTATATCACATCAGTACGTACATCAGACTCAATCACATTATTGCAAGTCTCAATTGTGCAGCTTTCTGACAACTAACCCATTGTATCAGGCACAATTTTATTGAACGTTTTTCTTATTTCAATGAAGTGCCAGAGTTTGAGTATCATTGTTATTAGGTTTTCAAAATTCTGGGAGTAAGAAACAACAATATAATGGTAAAGACTATATTTCACGAACTAATTAAAATTTCAATTCAAATTTATGAGCAAACAGAGCAGAAAAAGTATTTGTTTCATGAATCCAAGTGATTCAGGTGTGTTATGACATCTGCTGAAATCTCAACACCCAAAAGTTTCCTTTTATAGACCTGTGTTACTTTAAATACTGAATTTTAAAACAGGCCAAAATAATCCCTCGTGATGCTGTATTTCTGTCAGATCCACTGACCTCCAAAATTAACTAAGAATCTACATTTCACATCCATCCACAAAATGTTTTATATAAAGCTGAAAATATGTGCAGTAAATCTAGAATGCCTTTCAACTGCTTCCAATGATTTTTTCACAAGTAGCAGTCTCTAGTCTACAGTTTTTGGTATTATTATTTTTCCTTTGCTCTAATATGGTTATGTCCAACTCGTTGGCTGAACGGTCAGCGTACTGGCCTTCGGTTCAGAGGGTCCCGGGTTCGATTCCCGGCCGGGTCGGGGATTTTAACTTTAATTGGTTAATTCCAATGGCCCAGGGGCTGGGTGTATGTGTTGTCTTCAATCATCATTTCATCCTCATCACGACGCGCAGGTCGCCTACAGGTGTCAAGTAGAAAGACCTGCACCTGGCGAGCCAAACCCGTCCTGGGATATCCCGGCATTAAAAGCTACATGACATTTCATTTCATATGGTTATTACAATAGAATTCCATTAGTCCGGCATCCAACAGTCCGGAACGCCCGATGGTCCGGCACCATTCCGGATTATTTTATGATTTTTTTTTTTACGTTCGTGACAGTTAAAGCGAACGGTGCGGTTCGGAAACAACCGGAAGTGTCCACTACGCGTCTGCTATTGTTAGACACAATCAGCATTGTTGACTGTCACCACACACAGGTTCAGTTCATTGTTTTGATTGAGAGCACTTTTCGCTACAGTATTTTTTCTTGCGATCTAGGATCCGTATTACAGTAGTGCAGTAGTGTAGTGAACATACATATCAAAGTGCCCTGTGGAAGTTTTCTTGGTATTTAAGCAGTGACAATATCCTCAAAACTGAAACCTTCAAGTTCCAAATCAGGAGAGTAACTTAAGCACGTAACTCTGACCATCAACCAGAAACTGGAAATCATCAAACGCCTGGAGAAAGGTGAGAATAGAAATATTTTGTTGAATGAATTTAATATTGGCTCATCAACCATTTACATCATAAAAAAACAAAAAGATGAACTAATGAAATTTGCTTCTCATTCGGTAAAAAACTGGCTTCCAGACAAACTTGTAAAAAAAAAAAAAAAACCAACAACCCTGGAACAATTACTGTAGACAGCTTATTGTACAAATGGTTCAGTGCAGTATGCTCCGAAGGAAAGCCAGTAATGGGGTCAATGGTTATTGAAAAGGCAAAGAAATTTGGACAAGACTTGGGTGTTGCAGAACGTGAATGCAATTTTTCTGATGGTTGGCTCAGAAACTTTAAGTTTCGGCATGGAATTTGAAGACTTGATGTAACCAGAAACACACTTTCAGCAAACCAAGATTCAGCAGAAAATCGCAGTTAATAATCTAACAACTGATCAGATTTACAATGCTGATGAAACAGGCCTACTATGGCGGTGCTTATCAACATCTACTCTAGCTGCAGGAGGTGAAAAGGTGGCTAAAGGGTTTTAAAAAAACAAAGATTGACAGTTTTGCTATGTGCTAATGCATTTGGAAGCCACCAAATAACTCCTTTTGTAATTGGTAAATCTAGAAAACCTCGGATATTTAAAAAGGTTACGAACTTGCCTGTTCATTATGACGCTCAATCAAATGCGTGGATGACTGCCACCCTATTCAGAAACTGGTTCTTTCATCATTTTGTGCCACAAGTCAGAGAAAGCTTCAAAAACCTTGGTCTACCAGAAGACAGCAAAGCCATCCTTCTTTTGGACAAATGTAAAGCACATCCACCAGTAGCTGAGTTAGTTTCCGGAAATATATTTGCCGCCTAATGTTACGTCACTGATTCAGCCAATGGATCAAGGGGTAATCCAGAACTTTAAATGTTTTTATAGGAGTTCTTTTGTTAGCAGCCTGTTAAATGCTGAGTGTGATGTAACTGAATTTCAAAAAAAGTTTAATGTACAAGATGCCGTCTATGCTGTCGCGCTGTCCTGGGCTCAAGTAAAAAAAGTTAGTTTACAACGGTGCTGGGGAAAACTTTGGTGAACTGTGGATCCTACATCTGATTCAACACCACAGACTGTTGAGGAGGAACAACATCCCGAATCAGTGTCTGAAGTTTTGGATGTTGTAAGAAGGGTAACCAACAACAATCCTTTGGATAACTTATATGAAGAGGAACTCGCAGAGTGGATTCAAATGGATAACAATGGACCTACCGAGCAGGAGCTAACCAACGAGGACATTATCCAGTGTATTAAACCCTCAACCTATACACAATTTTGAAGAGAGTGACTCAGATGAGGAAACGGAAGAAAAGGAGAGAATCAACTGGGCAGAAGCCGCCGAGGCCCTAAATAAATTCATCACTTTTGCTGAGTGTAAAACTGATCATAATGCCAATCAACTTATTGATTAACATATCATCAGAAATATTCATGCCAAGCGATAACAATCTTGAAAACAAAAAGATATTCGAGGTTTTTTTGTCACACTAAAATATTGTACAGTTACATGTATGTAAACTGAATGTGTTGAATGAAAATTTGGTGCTACCCTAATTTTGAGCTAAAGTTATTAAACTAATGATTCTGCTGATCAACATTTTACTGCAAAACGCCGTGTTACAGCTGTTTTTGCTGTACGCCTTAACCTATATCGTAGTAAGAGGTACCGCCCGAAGGTCCGGCATTTTTGGTAATCCGGCACCGGACCGTTCCCGAACGTGCCGGACTATCCGACTTCTACTGTACTTTTACCTTTAGGTAATAGTCTCTGAATTTGAAAGAAAGTACATTGCTCATAAAAGCAAAATTAATATTAAGTTCCAACATTAAGATCACCAATGATCAAATGTTTTAATTTACTGAATTAGTAAACAATTATTTTGGGGGGCCAGATAGCTGCAAAAAAATATTTCTACTTAGTATAAATATGACCAGAAGATTTGTTTCCTGTTAGCTATAAAGTTCTAAGGGTACGTTTATGCTGCAACCTCACTGCCGGCCATTGCCAAGCCTCGCTGCTCGATGTTAGGCGATGATGAAACAAACCAATGGATCTTAATCGGTGCTTTTAACCTGGAGCCTGGCTTATAGCTGCGCTGCTGGCTGCTATCCTCGCCACATCCATGGTCTCAAACACGTTTGATTTTCGAGCCTGGCACATCGCCGGCTATCTTGTAATACGGACTGTGATTCTTTCAAGGTCACCCAGTCTCCCACTCTTCTTCTATCTGCTTTCCACACAGATGTTCTGTGGCACTATAAATGATCACTAACTAGCAATCTGAACCTGATACGGTAACTTGTGTTTTGCTGTTTCGTTTCTGCAATGGGTGACTATTTTAAATAAATGCTGATATCATCTGTCTTCGAAAGAAATGCCATTTGGAACCAGCGGATCATCATAACAGATTCAAACTGGACAAACTATGGAATGAAGTGGCAAAAGAATGCGGAACTAATAAGCAAACTGTTTTCTATTCTTGCCATTTAGGGCCCTCTATTATAAGTAGGTGATTTATATGAAGTACCACTTTTTCATAGAATATTCAAAAGCTATTTTTTTAAAACTGTGGATACATTTTGTTTAGGAATCCTAACTAAAGTAGAAATGAGGTACTCCATAACACCTTTTTTCTTTATTCAAAAGTGCATTATTAATTATGAAATGAACATTTGTAACTTCATTTTACAATCAACTACCGCAGTAGAAAAGCATTAAAAAATTCAAACGAGGCATTTTACATTTTTTAATACACATTCAACACAACCAAATTATTTTAACATACACTCGCCAACAGAAATGTGACTCACTCATTAAAAAGTTCTCTGAATTTATTCCGTACTTCAGAGGCTTCAGTTGGAGCTGTGTTGTTCCTTGTTGACAGGGTAGCTCTTGGAAGTACGTCTTCATAGTCCAAAGTGTTCAGCCCCTCTTTATCTACCCAGTCTCGCCATACATAGTGTTACAACTTAAAAAGTGAAAAATGCAAATATTATGAGAACTATTTTAATTTGCTGTTAGTACGTTGTTCTTACAGACATTCTTTACACAAATCATCAATCACTTTTCGAAATGGTCACCTTTGGCACTGATACAGGCTCTGAGTCTTTGTGGCCACTCGTCTATGGCGGAACGGAGGACACCCAGAGGGAAATCCGCCACTGCTGACAATAAGGAACGCTTTAATCTTCCAATGGTGGGGTGTGTCTTCTTGCAGACAATGCCCTCAAGCACGACCACAGTCGGTAGTCCAAAGGGTTCAGGTCCGGACTGCTACTGGGCCAATCATCAGTTGAAATGAAGTCAGGGACATGACGTTGAAGCCACCCTTGAGTTTACCTAGCCTTGTGGGTTGGAGCAGAATCCTGCTGGAAAGTCCAGGGTTGGTTTTGAAACAATGTGCCACTTAAGTTCTTCACAATAGGCTCCAAAACGGTGCTTTTGTACACTCTGGCGCTGGTTTTAACATCCTTTTTGCAGAAATGCACCTGGGTGGTGCCAGAATAACTCACCCCTACCACACCATCACAGAGGAGGGATGATGGGCCCTCTGTGCGTAACGCTGCAGGAGACGATGACATTTAAGCACTCTCAGCTTCTTTAGGAAAAATATTTTTAACTTATAATGTCCTGTTCGTTGGCGATAAGCCCATAGTCTAAGGTCCTTTGACAGAAGCCTTGACATTGACCTTCTTGAAATGATCATTTCATGGCCTATGATAGCCTGCTTCCGCACCACATTTCTCCGAATACGAGCCACCACTGCCTTTTTTTGCTGCTGGAGTCCTGACACTGCGTGGGCGACCCTCCCTAGGACGATCTTTTACAGTCCCAATTGCAGTGAATCGCTCAATGGTCCGGTACACAAACATACGACTGATTTTCAGCTTTTGCAGAGTCTTGAAAATATCACTTTGAGATTTTCCAACTTTATGTAATGCTATTTCTGCAACACAATTTTCATAATCACCCCATTCCATGTTGAAACCTGCAGCTAGATGCTGCCTCTTTCACAGACAAGTTAACAATGGTTCAAGGTTAACGCGTGCACACTGGTAGTTCTTTACCTGCCAAACCGGTTGTACAGTGTGTGTCAAAAGTTTGTAACAGTATTTATGGTTAGACTAGGTATAATCATGTTATATAAAATACAAACAGCCTTAACTATCAGTTCCATTGTTTCTACATTCGTCTCAATAGATTTGCATAGTAGCCTATCCTCCATTTTGTAGCTGCAATTCGAAATGCACATACAACATTTTTCCTAGCTCGGTAAAGGGCTATATTGAATTTTTCCTTTGACAGATCAAGATTTCTCCTGGCATAAGGCTCCATCAAATGTTTCAGTAAGGGATAGGCTTCATCACCTACAAACACAAATGGTTCAGCTGTGTCACTATTCGGAAGGAGTCTGTCTTCAGGACTCTGAAGTACACTATTAAACATTCCTCGATATAAATCTGACGATCTAAAAATGCCTCCATCGCTTTCCTTTCCATAAGCTCCTACCTCTATGAAAGTAAATCTACAGTTAGCACCACTTACGGCTTGCAGAACTATTGAAAAGTAGTTTTTGTAATTCTAGAACACAGACCCTGACCATTTAGGACAAATAATTCTGAAATATTTCCCATTTAGAGTGCCTAAACAATTTGGGAATCCCCATTTCTGATAAAACAAATCAGCAATTACTTTGAATTCTTCTGCCGAGGGTGGTTTGATATGCAATGGTTGTAAGACTTGCCACAGCACTGGCAACATTTGCTTTACAATTCTGGATACAGTTGTGATTCCAAGCTGAAATTCGGCAGCCAGACTCGTGTATGAATTTCCTGTTGCCAAGAATCTGGAAGATGATTATGATTATGTTTGTTGTTTAAAGGGTCATCGGCCCCTAATGGTACAAAATGTATCCACTGACTAGAATCTAAAATGAATGGTGATGAGAAAATGATTGTGATACAAAAACAATCAGTGGATCCAATTCACAATGTCTTAATTACCATGATGGTGCTTATTATCTAAAGGGGTCCAAAATTCAGGGCACCGGCCCTTCACAATGGTACTAATCACTAGCAAAACAGAACCATGGTGTTCCTCCTACAGTGGTACTAATAACAGGTAACTTTTTTTTTCTATTCGCTATACGTCGCACCGACACATATCTTATGGCGATGATGGGACAGGAAAGGGCTAGGAGTGGGAAGGAAGCAGCCGTGGCCTTAAGTTACAGCCCCAGAATTTGCCTGGTGTGAAAATGGGAAACCATGGAAAACCATCTTCAGGGCTGCCGACAGTGGGGTTCGAACCTACTATCTCCCGAATACTGGATACTGGCCGCACTTAAGCAACTGCAGCTATCGAGCTCGGTGCAGGTAACAGACTCATAGCGTTTCCTGCATGGTGGTACTAATCACAGGTAATGTAAACCCATCTTATGTCACACACAATGGCACTACTCGCAGGTAGCACAACAAACCCATGGCATTTTGCACATAAAAGTACCACTCACAAGCAACCCAGACCCACAGTGCTCCTCACCTAGGTGTACTAATCACGGGCGCCATTATTCCTGTGGTGTTCCTCACTTGGTGGAACTAATCACAGGCCATGTACACTCATGGCGTCGCTCACATAATGGTACTAATCACAGGCAATGCAGACCCACAGTGTATTGCACAATATGGTAACGCACACAGGCAACACAAGCCCATGGTGTTCCTTTCATAATGGTACTAATCACAGCGGTCAGCCAAACCCGTGGAGTTTCTCACATAGTACAACTAACTGCCGGCAACATAGATCCATGGTGTTTCACATAAGTTGTACTACTCATAGGTAATGCAGACTATACTGAACACAGTGGAATGAACCAGTGGAATACACATGACCTCTTTCACAAGCAACACTCAGACACATAATGTTCCACACAGAATGGTACTGCTCCTATATAAAGTAGACCCTCGCAAGGTGGTACTAGTCGCAAGTAACATCGACCCATGGTGTTCCGCACGTAATGGTACTAATCAAAAGTAATCTCATGGTTGCCCCTTTTAGTTGTCTCTTACAACAGGCAGGGCATACCATGAGTGTAGTCTACGTCCCCCACCCACAGGGGGTAGAGAGAGAGAGAGAGAGAGAAAAGAGGAAGAAGTAAGGATCCGACACTTTGAAAAATGAAGTACCGGACAAAGAAAGACAAGGACCACCAAGGGCGTGAAAATTAAAAAGACTCTCGGCTTCGAAAAATCTGGAAGAAAATGAAATCCAATAAATAAGGAGCTCTAAATATTTCAGATGCATTTTCCATGTAATAACCATATTTGATAAATAATCAAACTTATATTTTAAATTAATAAATACTTATTAAGACACATGATGCTAACGCAAGTCTATGAACATATATTATTTTGTGTGTTGCAGCAACAAATGAAGTTAAAAAGAAGTGACAGACTCTCCGACAGCAATTCAGGGAGAAGTATCAAAATACTCCTAAACTATCATCATCAGGAGCATCTCCCCCTGAAGACATAATGCAATGGCCATACTCTCTTCAATTTCTGCATGATAATTTTGAGCACAGGCCAAAAAGTGGAAACCTGAGCTGCAGTGAAGATGCTGTGGAAGCTGAAGACACCGCTGATAATAATGTTTATAAAGAAGATCATTGCCCAAGAACACCTGCGTCTGATACATTTCAATCTCTGTCGGAACCTCAGTCGGCTATTTCTTCAGCCATACTGTGATCATTAGGCTACAGGAAGAGAGTTCGGCCTATCGATCCAGTAGGTAGTGAACTAGTGGAGCTTGAAAGAGAAAATTTGTGAATGCAAAAACAAAGACATTCTTAATCGGCCAACAAAGAAAATGAAGGCATTGCGTTCTTTTATCTCTCTTCTCCCTCATGTGAGGCACATGACCGCTTTGAATAAAACGAGCTTTAGGATTGAAGTGCAGAAAGTTGTTATGGAAAAAAATGTACAGATACACTTGTGTATCGTGCAACACAGGTTGTATTAATCCACCTGTTGAAGAGAGTGCATATGATGGCCCATTACGAATTTCATTGGTCTGTGATCGCCAAGTCTACTCTGTCATGTCACCATTACAACAGTCATATCCCGGTAGCCACTTGGAGCCAGAAGCAGATCTGGTCAGCCGTTCACCATCAGCCGGAAGAGCCCAGGGTTCCGCCACCAGTCTATCGTAACTCTTTATAATTGGAACACTGATTTATGAATAATTGATCCATTATTAATGATTATAAGATTAAGTTACCTATGTTTCTACTCATACTATTTCTTGGCGGGCTTTGACCTTTTCTCGAATTCTTCTCCAAACGATCTATTGTTCAAACTCTGAGATAAACTACCAATTCATTGTCGTCATCATCATGGTAAGTATAACTCTTGTGATGTAAAGGTTTTACTTAAGTAGTAACACACAGTTCAAAAAATTAGGGGAACATGTTTTGTAATGTCTTGTATGTGAACGTTATTTTGGTAGATGGGGTTCCAATGGTCATACAACATACTTTGAGACCTTAGCTACTCAGGGTATGTCAAATCGAAGTTATATTCCATCTGTAGGTGTAGCCATGCATTAAACTGTCAGGTGACCCCTCAAAACAAAGTGAATAGCGGTGCGTCCATGTGTTGTTGCGAGGTACACAGACATTTGAGCAAGTTGTACGTCAACCAGCACATCCCACGAGACATCTTAATGAGGTTCAAGTCACAGGGGCAGTCACTTTGGTCGGGGAAGGATGGACTTTTTGTAGCGTTGCTGTGGATCTCAATGTCTCTCCATCAGTTATTCACTGCTTGTGGAATTGCTACAATGACACAGGCCAGTTCACAAGGAGGGTTAGACAAGGTCGTGGATGCACGACAATCCCACAGAACGACCAATATCTGACCAACTGTGCATTGCGGCGTCGTTCAGAAACTGCCAGAGAACAGCAACAAGACCTCAGGAGGGTCAATGGAGTCACGGTGTCTGACCACACAGTAAGGAACAGGTTAAGAGAAGTGTCCTTACGACCCGGACGTCCTGTTTGAGTGCCCCGTTTAATGCAGCAACATCGCGCAGCTCGCCTTCTGTTTGCCCCTACCCACGTCAACTGGCAACTTTGCCAATGGAGACCTGTGTTCTCCACAGAAGAGTCCAGATTTCCCCTGACACAGCGTGATGGACATCAACGTGTAATGGAGACGCCGTGGTGAGCAGTACATGCCAAATGTTGCCCAGGAAGGTGACCGATTCGGACAAGGTTCTGTGATGGTTGGGGGTGGCATCAGTATTGATGGCCGTACGGATCTTGTCGTCGTCTGTGGTAATCTTACCGCCGCGGGGAACATCGAGCAGATACTGCTACAGCATGTGTTGGATGCTCATACGGTGTTGGCCCTGAATTCATACACGTGCACGACAATGCCAGGGCTCATGTAGCGCTCATCACCAGAGCTGTCTTGCAAGAACTGGACATTCAAGAGATGGAATGGCCAGCAGTGAGTCCCGACCTTAATTCCATCGAGCATGTGTGGGACAGGCTTGACAGAAGTATTCGTGGGCGTCCTGTTCCACCACAGACTCTCCAAGACCTCGAACAGGCTCTCGAAGAATGGGACCTGATACCGCAACGTGACCTCCGACGACTTATTTGGAGCATGCCACATAGGTGCCAAACTGTGGTAAATGCTTGAGGAGGACATACACCATACTGAAGCTCTCCAACTGTGATAAAAATCCACACTGGAGGACTGTTATCACTTTGTTTTTGCCCCTATTCGGACATTTCTGTTTCTATTCTGAAAATGCACACGAATCCATCGACGTTCTTTTGTATATTTCAACGGTAAGGAATAAAGGCTTAGTTGGTAATATACCTGGGTGTGAGGTATTGTTTTGTGGAGCATGGCAAACATTCAAAAATATATTTCCCTAATTTTTTTAACTGTGTAGTTAAGTTTGTGAAATTCAGAGAATTTGACGGTGTTTTATTCTGTCCTTGACGAGGAAAATAACAAAAATTTTAAACATATGTAACTAATAAAAAGAAGGCAAATAGAAAGACATATTTGTCAAATGTTTGGCCTTGTTTAATCTAATGTCAAAGAACTGTACGTACTTACACCGATAGAAAAAATTGTACACACATAATGCAATAAAGTTCAATGAAATGTCTTACCTTACAGTAAGGACTAGTCGCTCTTCCACGCACAACAGGATTGACTATATTTGGTCTAATTTTCAGTTACTTTTGAACTTCAGGTTCCACCATATTCAAAATATACTGAAATGAAGATATGGACATTCTGAAATGTCTAAAACATCTCTCTGGGAACTTTTTTAGTTCACTATAGTATTTATAGAAGTAGCCGTGATTAGGAAGATCCTGGTTTAAAGGGTGAACTCAATATTTTCTTCTATTCCTTCTTGTCATGTACCACAATCTTGCCACTGATGAATCAGAACTACCACTCTCGGAAGACGAGTACATCTTCACACGATAAATTGCCGACTACAACTGCGAACTGCCAGCAGTATGAGCATGGGACTGCTGCAGGGGAAAAGCTCCATGACGAGCACCCTGGCTATAGCCAGCAGCGAGGTGCTAGGGCGAGCATCCATGTGCCAGCAGTGAAGCTGCAGCATAAACGTACCCTTCGAAATGCTGCCACAGATCCCGGGAAATTTTTTTTGTCATTAATAAACGAATGATGAAGATAACATTCAGAAGGCCTATGACATAGCAGGAACTAGAACTATGTACAAGAGGATTTTCTACACCACTTCCATATATTACATAAAGTAAAATCTCAAAACCCTTTTACAAAATCAAGAACATACCTGTGGAATAAGGTTGTGCAATATTCTTTTCATTGTTGCTTTGCAACCCTTTTTAGGTGGTGGAACTTCCACATAAAATTCATGAGCTAAATCCCCATCTTCATCAATAAACATTGACCTGAAAAGTAAAAAGGCATAACTATTTAAAATAATAATTATTGGGAGGCTGTGCAAATGTCACTTATAGGAAATGCCATAAAAAAATCACAGAAAATGACCCAAAAAAAAAACACAGAAGGTGAATCATACAAACACATTCACAAGTTCCTTGGTATTTCCTCCTACTCTTTCGCCTTATCCAGCTCGTGCCGGATCGGTGCAATTATGGCACTTCTCCACCTTCCTCTCAACTTCCACCATTCCTCTTCCCTCAGTTTGTACATACAGGTTTTCTTCTTCTTCCACCCCTCTTTATTGAGTCGATCCACACTGTTCTAGGTCTCTCTCTTTCCCTCGAACTTCATCCCCATCATCTGTTTTGGTATTCTTTTCTCCTCCATCCTCTTCACATGTCCAAACCATCTTAGTTTACTCCTATCAATTCTCACATTTAGGTTTTTTCTATTCTGACCTTTCCCACATCTTTGTTTCTAAATCTGCCTTTCCTTGTCTTTTCTATCAGACTTCTCAGGTATTTTATTGCGGTGGCTTGAATTCTACTCTCCTTCCTACTCGTCACTGGCCAGGTCTCATCTGCATAAGTCAATATGGGTACATACTACATTTTGTTCATACTATCTTTTTACACTTCCTTGGTATTTCCTTACGCCAGACAAGGTTAACTCTGGTAGAATGCATTCCCTGTTGCACCATCTTGGCAATCTTTATTCTGCATTAATTCACTCCCTACGTATTCGAAACTCAACAATTTCAAGGCTTTGACCACCAATTTTCACAATGCCTCTCCCTTGTCTTTCTCCTCTTGATATCACCATGGTCTTGCTTTTTCTCTGTGCTGATTTTTATACCATACTTCTCAATTTTCTTGTTTAGTGCACCAAGTTATTCTTGTACTTCTTTGCTATTTGTTCCCCAGACCACTTTATCATCTGCAAATAGTAATAACTTCATCTCATTATTCCCAAATGCTTCCTTTGTCTCCATTACATCCGGGCTGAGTGGCTTAAATGGTTGAGGCGCTGGCCTTCTGATCCCAGCTTGGCAGGTTCGATCCTGGCTTGGTCTGGTGGTATTTGAATGTGCTCAAATACGTCAGCCTCGTGTTGGTAGATTTACTGACACATAAAAGAACTCCTGCGGGACAAAATTCAGGCACCTCAGTGTCTCCGAAAACCTTCAGAAGTGGTTAGTAGGATGTTAAAAACATAACATTATTATTGTCTCCTTTACAATTTCATCTACAGCCATTAGAAACAAAAGAGGTGACAGCACACTTTCCTGTCTTAATCCAGTTTCATTTCTAAACCATTCAGTCTTTCCAACCAGAGTCTGTATGCTGTTGATATAGTTGTACTTTGCTTGCACCATTTCTACAGTACCTTTCTTCTCATTCTCTACCCTAATTAATACCTTTTCCAGTATTTTTGCCAACTGTGATAAGTATTGGTATTTACTGATCCGAGTAAATTTCCATGGACACTCGGGAAATCTAAATTTTTAAAGTTTATATTTTATAGATATCTACAATCAGTTCTAATAAAATTTCAAACTGTATTTTCATGACTGTGGAAGTTCAATGATGAGGGGCTGCCTGGCCGAGGCAGTAAAGACATGCTCGGATCAGCCAGAAGGACGCGGATTCGATTCCTCGCCAGGAAGTTGTAAAATTTTAAAAAAAAGTTCCGCTTCCGGAGGTGCATACAGCCCTGAGGTTCACTCAGCCTACACCAAAAATGAGTACCAGGTTAATTCCTGGGGGCAAAGGTGGTCGGGCGTAGAGTTAACCACTCTACCCCACCAAGTGCTGAGGTTACAGATAGTGGAAGCTTTTACTTTCCACACCTCCAAGAGCCTTCATGGCCTATACGGAGATGACTTTGCTTTTGGAAATTCAATGATCAATGGCCAGAGACTGCCATACCTGCCTGCTAGTGAAAATCCGAGAGCAGCTTTCTCTTTGCCCTTAGCTGTCTGTGTAGTGCAGTTGGTTTGGTGCTTCCCTGCTATGTTCAAGGTATAGGACTGAATCCTGGCATAGTCCATATAAACGTACTTATATACAAGAAACCCATATACAGTAGAACTTGTTCAATTTTCCATTTCTAATTTGAATTAATGAATTCCAACATTTCTCTAGTTTTTTTCTGAAAAAAAAAAAAAAAAAAACTTGACAACTGACATATCTGGTCATAGAAAAGATCAAGGGAGCACAAAACTTGAACTTTACTATCAATCTAAACTATCCTTTCAATACTGCTCAGTAAACCTGTTAGCATGAGGATTGGCTAGACATTCCTCATTATTACAAATGTTCTATTTTATAACAATGTTAACATTTGTATGTCACATAATTTAATTTGAAGTTTTTGTACATTTAAAAGAATGCTGTTTTAGGATGATCGAACACTGTCTGAGTGGAAGGGAAAAATAGCGTAGAATCATGCTGATGCTGGAAATGGAAGTGTAGTTGCTGTGAAGCTAAGAAACAGTTCAAGGCTCTTGGCCATCCAGGGATATGTTCCTTTAAAAGCCTACTAGGTAGTGAATTTTAAGTTCTGACATGAAAATCAGCTCATTAAGCCTACACCCAGAATAACAATACATGGAGTTGATAGACAGCTGTCAGCAGATGAAATAACACATTCCCATGGGTAATGAAGGCTTGGAAGGTCAAACATGGGGACGCTTTGTAAAATATCCATCATTAATATTGTAGATGGATTAATCAAGAATGGGTGAACTTTGCTACCAACCCCAAACTAGTAAGAGAATGTATATTGCTTGCCATACAGTGTGCCATGGCAGGATACACCTGCTTTTGTTTTTCAGTGCAGCATTGAGACCAGTCTGTTTCACTTAAACTGTGAAGCATATTGTGTTACATTCAGAGCTGCTTGCAAGTTTTTCCTTCCTGTCTTTCCCTAAAAGAAAATTTGTTGAGTCCAAAACACTGAAAAAGTAATACAAGCTGGGAAGGATTAATAATGCTTATAGTGTCACAAGTGTATATATATATATATATATATATTTTTTTTTTTAATACGATAAAATGCCATTTGCAGTTTTAGGGTATGTTACTGTTTTGCTATATTTTACCGTCACTGCAACTCCAGAAACCACTGAGAAGGTAGGGGACATTTTTTTTACTTTGAAATTTCAGTCAAGTCCAGTGTGCGACACACTCATACAAATTTGTGGTTAATTTGATTTTTTTCTGGACCCTTCAGGTTTGATACCAAAGTTCTTATGAATCAGCAGAGCTGCCATACAAAAAAAGAACACCCATTCAGAGCAAAATCTTGCTGATGACTATGACTATGCTTGTTGTTTAAAGGGGTCAAACATCTGGCTCACTGGCCCCTAATGGTACGAAATGGGATGAAATGCAATGAGAATTTAAAAGTACAAAATTCATCCACTGACCAGAATTCAAAACGTGATGATGAAGAATGAATGGATGAATATGAATTTAAAACAATCAGTGAATCCGACCTGAAACGCCTTACCTTCCCAGCAACAATATTACTGACTAAGGGACTGCTTCCAAAGCACAATCCTGATTCGATGATGTTTGGTGTCTAAAGGGGTTCAATATCCAGGTCAACAGTCCCTCATAATGGCACTTATCACTAGTAAAGTAGAACCATGGTATTTCTCACGTTGCTGTACTATTAAAAGGTAGCGCAAACTCATGCTGTTCCAAACATTATGGTACTAATCACAAGTATTGTACATCGTACAGGTAACGCAGACCTATGGCGTTTCTCACATAATGGCACCACTCATAGGCAACACAAATCCATGGTGCACCTCACACAGGTGTACTAATCACAGGGACTCTACCATCCCGTGGTGTTCCTCACATAGTGGTACTAATCACAGGCAATGCCCAGACCCGGGGTGTTTCTCACATAATGGTACAAATCACAGGCAACGTAAGCCAGCAATGTTCCGCATATAGTGGTACAAATCACAGGTACTGGAAATCAACAGTGAACCGCTCTCTGCTGCTACTAATCACAAACCTATTGTGTACCTAACACAGTGGTACTACCCGTAAGTAAAGGCGACCCATGGCTTTCCCCGCGTGATAGTACTAATCACAAGTAGTTTCATGGTTCTACTTCAATCATCCCTTGGTCACCCCTTTTAGTTGCCTCTTACGACAGGCAGGTGATACCGTGGGTGCATTCTTAGTCTGCGTCCCCACCCACAGAGGGTAGAGAGAGAAAAAAGAAGAAAAAGAAGGGATCCGTCACTTCGAAAAATGAAGTAATGGATGAAGAAAGGCAGGCCCACAAAGGGCGTTAAAATATTCTCTATAGAGTAATAAATAAGTTACAAGATTGTGAGCAACTGCAAAATGACCTCGATAATGTTGTGAGATGGACAGCAAGCATTGGTAAGCTGATAAACAGAGTTAAAAGTCAGGTTGTGAGTTTCACAAATAGGAAAAGTCCTCCGAGTTTTAATTACTGCATTGATGGGGTGAAAGTTCCTTTTGGGGATCATTGTAAGCATTTGGGTGTTAATATAAGGAAAGATCTTCATTGGGGTAATCACATAAATGGGATTGTAAATAAGGGATACAGATCTCTGCACATGGTTATGAAGGTGTTTAGGGGTTGTAGTAAGGATGTAAAGGAGAGGGCTTGTAAGTCTCTGGTAAGACCCCAAATAAGAGTATGGTTCCAGTGTATGGGACCCTCACCAGGATTACTTGATTCAAGAACTGGAAAAAATCCAAAGAAAAGCAGCTCGATTTGTTCTGGGTAATTTCCGACAGAAGAGTAGCGTTACAAAAATGTTGCAAAGTTTGGGCTGGGAAGAACTGGGAGAAAGGAGACGAGCTGCTCGACTGAGTGGTATGTTCCGAGCTGTCAGCGGAGAAATGGCGTGGAATGACATTAGTAGATGAATAAATTTGAGTGGCGTCTTTAAAAGTAGGAAAGATCACAATATGAAGTTAAAGTTGGAATACAAGAGCACAAATTGGGGCAAATATTCATTTATAGGAAGGGGAGTTAGGGATTGGAATAACTTACCAAGGGAGATGTTCAACAAATTTCCAATGTCATTGAAATCGTTTAAGAAAAGGCTAGGAAAACAACAGATAGGGAATCTGCCACCTGGGCGACTGCCCTAGATGCAGATCAGTGTTGATTTATTGATTGATTGATTGATTGATTGATTGATTGATTGATTGAAAGACTCCCTAGACCTCGAATGCTTTAATACCCTCAGGCTTGGAAAAGAACAAGAGTTAACCAAGGGAGGTCGGACAGGATAGATGAAAGTGAGGAGCGTGGCACATGTAAGTGGAAGCAATACCAGGACTCAGCTAAGGGCCCCGTGGTCGCCAACCCACGCTCCCAAGCTGAGAGCCCCTGAAGCCCCTTTTAGTCGCCTCTTACAATAGGCAGGGGATACCGTGGGTGTATTCTTATCTGCGTCCCTCACCCACAGGGCGTAAGCAAAATCTCATCACCCTAGTTTCTCTTAACACTAACGGTGATGAAATGCATGTTCCTCATATATTTTTAAACCTCTGCCCTTAAATATAATTTAATGTAACATACAAAAACCACTGTTAGCATGAGATTCAGCAAGACATATTTCTCGATATTGCAAAGAGTCATTGCACCTGCAAACAACGCGATTGGAAAAACTTCAGCTCAGAACTTCGCTAATAAGGCTCTCTCATCTAAGATTCAATATTGTGCGAGTTGTATCAAAGAATTTTCAATCTTAACCTTTAGATACTCGCGCTCAGATTTCCCCCTTTATTACTCGCATGGGGTCTTTAAGGCCTCCGGGAGTGTATACATTGAAAAAATACCATAATTACAATACAATTGCATCTCATTTTACTGCAAATACTGCACCACATTAAAAAGTATGTTCACAAGAAATCAATACGCATTAAGTATCATAAAGTTCATGACATTGTTCTTTTTTTTTCAGATTACACACAATTCTCACATATTTTCTTCATGTGTTCTCCACAGACATGTTCCTTGCATTTTTCACATCTAGTTTTTATTCTCCTGTCCTTTGACCGAGGGCAAATCACGCATCTCTTTCTTGAATTGTCTGGCTCCTCTATATCTTCGCTGTCACCACTATCTGTACATAGTTTTTTCTTGAGATTCCTACGCTGGCTAGGTATAGCAGCACGCGCCAACAGCCATGGTTTCACGAGTTCTTTCGCCAGCTCTTTCAAAAATACTCTCCTTGGCATGTTTTTCTCGTGGCTGGAATTGAATTTCCATACAACGAAAGTGTTCATACGAACCACATTGAAGAGATGATCGAAGACGAGTGTCCATCTGTTGGTTTGTCGTGCTACATTGTAAGTTTGGCATAACTTGTCATTTGTGTCTACACCACCTTTCGTGCTGTTATAAAAATGAACTATTTCCGATTTCTTCTTCTCATCCTCTTCAATAGCTACCATGATGCATGCTGGAGATCAGTATTACTGCTTTATGATTGCTGAATATTTCACAGTCTGGATCAGAATCAGAAGCAACTGGGGCATCATCATCGTCTTCTTCTTCTTCTAAAAGCCACTGTTCAGTATCCTGTACTTGACGACTGTGCCTTCCAGCCATATTCATCTGCAAGCGGAATACAAATAGAAGTAACCCAGAAATATGAGAGAAAATCGCTCTATTTGCTGCACTGTATCTCATGTCAAAGTAAAAGCGCCTTATACTGTAGGTTATAGGCTTACCATTGTATGTTAACAATTCCCACACATCACAAGAGGTTCAGATGCTGGCCAAAATATGTGTATGACACGTTCACATCATCAAAACTATATAAATAATTAGTTATACACAATATGTGCAAGAATATGAAAAGAGTTACCTTAGTTTATTTTCATACTAATTACTTGCGTGGGGTCTTCCAGGCCTGGTCACTTCTCTCCACTGAGTACCTTAGTTGGCAACAGTGAGCCAACTACTGAACTGAGCTCCCCTTCCCACTACATGAAGCTATTGCATGTGTCAAGGTCACACGTAGTCACTTTGGGAAAATATAACAATTCAGAAAAGGGAGTGGGGCCTCAAAGACCCCGCGTGAGTAATTAAAGGTTAAGGATATATGTGCTGCAGGTCAGTACTTCTCTATCCATCATCATCATCACCACCACCACCACCACCACCACCACCACCACCACCACCACCGAACAGTTTTTGCAGGTGAAACAACAAAATGTTCTATTTCACATAAGTACTGGTTATAACTGTATCAGGATAATTTATCTTCAACGAATTTCACATTATTCACTGTATATCAACATTCAACGAGACACTTCCAAACAGTTACTTTATAATTCAATCAGTTCTGAAATAACAGTTTTCCACGATTGAGAGTGGAGTTAAAATTTTGTGTTCTCTCGAGTATTTCCATAACCAGGTATATTAACAGAACCTGTTCTATTCCCTGTATTATTCATTCGGAAAACTCAGTCTCAGTTAACCTAGCTCTCGGATCATATATTCATAGCTTATTTCAGTCTGAACACAGAGAAATGTGTTCAACAATATGGATATCAGATAAGCTCATTTTTGTTGTAGAAACTAACATTTATTATTGAAGGATATGAAGAAACCTACATGCAATAAAACATAATAGTCATGGTTTTCATGAGAAAAAGCAAAATAACCTACAATGGAAAAGCAAAAAAAAAAAAATGAAATTATTTAAGATGCAAATAAATGTGAAAAAAAATCTTGTAAAAACTAATTGATATCGGTGTGCTTACTCAAGTTGGCATAAGAGCAATATTTAAAAAATCCACTGTTTAACACTACTAACTGCCTGGGAAAGGAATTATGTTTTCAAACCTTAAATTTGAAACAAATCCCTTAACAGTCATATCCATAAGTTCTGGAGAAATTGCTTCACAAGTAACGGTGATCCCAATGCAGCAGACAACATGCTTAACACATGCTACAGATGAAGGTAATGGAAAGTAATTGAATAAAGCCATACAGGGGACGATAGAAACTTGGATACACTTTTGGATAAATATGACAGGTCAGTGTGGAAAAAGAGAGCAACGTAATCTATATGAAGATGCTCCCAGTGAATGAAGAAATTAACAATATATCTGTAATTTTTATGCAGTTTGTCCTAGTCTGTTCATTACGTTGCTCCCTCTTTCCACACACATTGTATTTATCCTAACAGTGTTCCTATCAAAGATGATAATAGTAATAATAATAATAATAATAATAATAATAATAATAATAATAATAATAATAATAATAATAAATGTTATTGGCTTTAAGTCCCACTAACTACTTTTTCAGTTTTCCGAGATGCCGAGGTGCCAAATTTTGTCTCGCATTATTACTTTTATGTGCCAGTAAATCTATCGACATGAGGCTGACATATTTCAGCGCCTTCAAATACCACCGAACTGAGCCAGGATGGAACCTGCCAAGTTGGGGTCAGAAGGCCAGCACCTCAACCATCTGAGCCACTCAGTCTGGCATCAAAGATTCTAAAGCAAGCTTGCAGTTTTACACAATTGTTGGTAATGTGATCATAACCATGGGACCTCAAATGTTATGTGGAATCTGAACCACAATGAAGTGACTTTCCATTTCAAAATCCCACATGTTAGCTGGGACTTAACGTGAAGCCACTTTGTTGAAAAGCCAGTGACTATGCCACTCTGCTATCTCGCCCACTATTCATATTTCTAATTTCTTTTTATAAATGACTCCACTTGTCATATGTTACAAATAGTATTTTATACCTGCTGTGGTGGCACTCTAGAAGTTTAATGGTATAGAAAGTAGAATTACTTAACAGATTTCTGTAACACTGTGGTTCAACACCATTATGCAGTTGTAATGATCATCTGATTTTCCAAAGGCTATTTATTATGCAGTATGGAAAACATAATAATAATTATTGTTGTGTTACGACGTTGTTTAAAGGGACCTACCATCTAGGTCACCGGTCCTTAATGGCATAATACGAGATGATTATTTAAAATTTACCCAATTACTAGACTGAGCATAAACACAAGTTTAAAATAATCAGAGGGTCTGACCCACTATGCCTTATCTTACACAAAAAGACTTCAATTAAGAATTATTAATAGAATGACAAAGTTCAATAAGGTTTTAACTTAAAAATATACTCTTTTATAATATCAGTAACACTTTGCTAATAGGGGTGCACGTCTAGTAACGAGAAAAGCATGTAACAAAGACTTAAACAATACCTGAAGACATATCCTTCCTTTATGTTGGACCCACCAACCCATCCATACAAGCATTCTTATTTACACAGAAAAATTAAAATGGAAACTATGTAAATCAGCGAAAAAGCAGACATTTTCTGAAAACCTATTGGCTGTATTGACCAGTGTATGATGAGCAGTTTGCTATTGTCTCCAACAGAGCTCGCATCGTATCTCTCCACAGGGCTGCAACATTCTGTGAAAATAATGAAATCACAAAGTTCAAGAAAGTGTCCTGACAAGAGTGAAATTCACTGATTTTAAGTCAATGTTCATAAATTCAACTTTTAACCACTGTCAAACATAAAATGTGCTGTTCTCGCATTGATGCCACATTAATTCAAGCTTTGGAATATGCTGCTGTCGTAGTGTATACTAGCTTCAAGGGCCTTGTGTGATGCACTGTGATGTCCTACAAGCTGCACTATGTTGTATTCCTAACCTCTCTTTTGCACCCCCATTAGTAATGTTTTACTGTAATATCATAAAAGATTAAAAGATAAAATCAAATTAGAAGCTTATATCAAACATTTTTAAAAACAGTTACAAGGTTAAAAATATTTTTAAAAGCTCATATACTTTTTTAAATTTCATTTATTTGTCTTTAATAGTGACAAAGTTAGGACTCATGGTCCTCTCTTACACTTAACCACATCATTGTACAGAAAATCTGTGGAGAATATTAAATATTTTAATAATAATAATAATAATAATAATAATAATAATAATAATAATAATAATGATGCTATTTGCTTTACGTCCCACTAACTACTTTCACGGTCTTCGGAGACGCCATTAAATATTTTAAAAGAAATTATTTGTAACATGATTTCAAAATAAATGCAACATAATAATTATACCAATAAATGTACGTATCATTTGTCAAACTACTAAATGACATTTAATGAAGAATAAGTTTAAATTAATTTGAAGAAAATTAACATAATGATCCACAAACTCTCATTCATTCACTCATCAAAATTTACACTGTTGGTATATGCATCTAAGAGGTACTTTCTGTAGGAAGACTAGAAAGACTCGAGTTACAGCTTTGGATGTTATTTGGAACAGAGTTCCATAATCTACTTCCTGTCACAATAAATGAGCGATTATAGGCAGATGACCTGCTAAAGGGAATGGCAAGTGTAGTAACAGAGCATGTATTATGCAGGTGAAAAGAGGAAAGGAGCGTGAGTTAAGGGATGTCCAAAGTCTTTGTCATGTTTATTAATTTCAACTGACCAATTATAATAGCTCTTATCTTGGAGGGATTTATTAATATAGAATTTTCACCAGCACATGATGATATATTTTGTAAGTCAGCATTCATTCTATCAGTTGCTATACGAATATCTCCCAGTTTTGTGTGATAATATATTTGGAGGTCATCCACATACATATGATAATTGCAATATTTCATTCGAGATGCTATGTTGTTTATGTACAAAATAAAAAGCAATGGTCCAAGTATAGAACCATGGGGTACTCCTCTGTGTTCCATTGCCCATTGAGACATCTTATTCTTTTTAACAACTTGTCTGCAGTTTGTGAGGTAAGAGCTAAAATGTTGTAAAGCAGTCTGATTTAGATGAAGGGATTTTAATTTGGCCAGTAATATGTCTATGTTTACAGTGTCAAATGCACTACTAAAATCAAGAAGAGGAAGTAATGTGATCTGTTCACTCATTGTGTATCTAATGACATCTGTAACCTTCAATAGAGCAGTGGTCATGCTGTATCCTTTTTTTAAGCCTGAATGTAATGCATCAAAAAAGGAATACTTGTTAAGATACTCTGTTAGTTTAATTACAATAAACAATGTTTTATTATAAACCACCTATTCAATACATTAAAATGTTACTACATTTAGAGTTTCACCATTAATATAAACTTTATATTAAATTAGACTTTCAATACATTAAAATGTTACTACATTTAGAGTTTCACCATTAATATAAACTTTATATTAAATTAGACTTTCAATACGGATTAAAACATGAGGTTAGTTACTTGTAACTCAGTTAGTTGCCGATGGATTATCCATTCAAAGGGTTTGGAGGGATGAAAGTATATGCACCGGTCGACAGTCTGATAGGGAGACAGCTGGAGACTTTTTGGTACTGGATTTACGATTGCATCTTTCCATATCCTTGATGTTCCAGAAATGAAGCAGAAATTATATATATATCTATAAGTAATTACTGGGCAAATAATATCTAGAATGCATTCAATGATGATCGGGAGATGATCAACCCCAGTGGCATTTGACTTGACCGAAAGCAGTTCACGCTTCACCTCAGTTTCATTAACCGTATAGAATTTGAACACTGGCCTATTTGGTGGTGGTTTAGACAGTAATTTGTTAATTGTATGAGTTATAATTGGCTAGCTGTTGGTGGTGAAAGAATTTCTTTTTTCAGATCACTAATTTTGTTGTGCAGAGACCGATACTGTTCGAGAACATCAGGGGAGCTGGTTCACCTATATAGCCGATGTAATTAATCTCGATGGGAAATCATGCGTTTAACGTCATCAGTTAGCCATGGTGAGGGAGGCCTAGATACTTTAACTCTACGTTTCGGAGCATGCTTGTCGAGGAGACCAAGTAAGAGGGAATTGAACTTTTGTAGTTTCATATCAATATTATCTATGTTCATTATGTAGTCCCAAGGAGCATTAGAAGTATTCAGTCTAAAGTCACACATGTTTATATGTTTAATGTCCCTGTAAGTGATATATTTTGTTTTATATTTTGGTACTTTAACAGAATATGACAGGTATATCATGTCATGCTTAGAAATTCATGGAACAGGAATCTGACCATGAGACAAAATTTTATGAAGATTATTCATAACCAAAAATCAAGAAAGGTATAAGATGATCAGATGGTTCGGACAGTGTGGTTAGTCGGTTGTAGTGGTAATACTGTCATGTTACACAACTGGAATATGTTTAGCAGTTGCTTCGTTTCACTTGTCTGCTGTAATATGTCAGTACTGAAGTCCCCAAATATAATACGTGTTCATAAGTTGGTAATAGTCTATGTAGAATGTCTTCAAAGTCAGTCATGTGCCCTACTCTGGGTGGCCTGTAGAAAACACCAATTAATACCTTTACTGTGGAAATAACTACCTCCGCGAACATGAACACTGGTCTCGGCTAAACAGAGTGGCCAGATGTGTAAACTAATTTACAACTGATATTGTCTCTACAGTATAAATCTACCCCTTCTCTCCTGTCACCTCTGTCATGCCTGTATAGACTATATCCATTTATATCTACCTTGCTACTACAAATGAACTTCCTCAAACATGTTTCACTCACTCCAGCAATATGCACATTGCTGTCTTGAAGTAGAGCTCTAAGCTCATCAATATGGGCTGGGACAGACTGTGGATTTGTATGAATGCAGTTCAAAGAATGGAGGTTTTGTCACAAATACTTTCTCTAGCGTGTTACAAAGTGATGGAAGGGAAGGGCGCAAGTGCTGGGAAGGTGGGGAAGGAACAGGCCCACTGTCTAGCTGAAGGTCACTGGCACACTTAGGGGGAAGCATAACGGTACTTTGTAGTAAAAACATTACCTAGGAGAGAAAGCATGCTTCTTACCTTCGTATCTCTATAGATGTATTGCCAATTTTTACTTGCACTCGAGCACAAACACAAAACATAAAAATTAACTGAATTAAGGCACACGCACTATAATATAAACCTATCCTAAGATTACTATGATATAATACAGCCATTGTGGACTAGTCAGTTCACCTCTGCACCAAGCCTTTGTAGAACAGAATCTAGTTCAGCAGGTGTATTTACAAAATATTTTTTGCTGCCACTGTCCATTAAAATGATACATCCATCTTGTGACCAAGCTCACCTGCCCACACATTCCCTGGCTCTGTGAAGGATCTCCTTCCTAGTATGAGTAAGAGACTCTGTTATTAACAGCTGAGTACCCTTTAAAGCCCGTTTAGCACACCACACTGCTTCATACTCATAGTACCTAACAAATTTCACTATTATGGGTCTTTTCCCATTAGCCAACGCATCTGCCACTGTCCTCCTATGACCTCAAAGTCTGTGACATCTGTCAATGCTGGCCATTGTCACTTCTATGTTTAGTTTCTCCTTCACGGTGTTTAGTACCTTTACAGCAAGAAATAGTTACAATATAAGCCCAACAATAAAAGTTTAAAAACCAACCACTACCCCCTCATAAAACTTAGACAATGTCTAAGGAGAGCTCGTTATCTCACAGAACGAAGGAAATGGTGATCAAAAGTTTTAGATGACAACATAGATTGGCCAGGTCCCTGGATTCCGCAAGGATGTGTACTACAGTCAGATGGGAGCCACAAGTACACAATGGGGATGACGACGACTTCTCCCTTCATTAAGTAGAAGTGCATTTCTATACTACGGCTGAAATCGGAAGACAAAACAATATCACTGCTTCTCTCGGCATAACCTGAAAGGAAGTCTTCCATACCTTTGTAGTTCCTTTAGTCGTTCTCAGCTTATTGGAAAGAGAGATAGCCTACCACACTTCTTCCCAGTAGGACATAAACATTACAAAGTCAAAGGGGTCATTTCTAATCCTTGACTTAATTCATTGCTCTGCTACTGCAATACTTCAATCCTAGATTTCATTCAGACTATACGACTTTTCATCATTTAGGCTTTATTTACTGTTGTTGAAATTTGGATGCTCCAACCCTAATAGCTTGGTCCCTAAAATTCAATTAACCTAGAAGGATGGAAAGGTCATTTCCGAACCCTATCGGATTTTACAAAAAAAGTACTTCCTGTTTACAAAATTTTGCTTAGTTTTTCTTGCCTGTGCATGGTATTCACTATTTACAGTATGTCCCCCCCACAACTCCCCACTGACATCCCGCTGCACCAGCACGAGTCAGGAGTGGAGTATGTAAACGAGCCATTAGCAGTAACTATTGTGCAGTTGGTTGTGTTTATTTTAGGCAATGTCCACAAATATGGAGCACAAATAGAATCTGCAACAAGAGGATATCACAAATACTAGCCAGGACCTAAGCGAAGGTGACTGGGGACAAGAGTGGAACAAAAAGCAGAGTAAATGGCGACAATTCCACTCAAAACCTCTACTTCAGATTCTTTGTCTGAATTAGAGAACAAAGAGATTTATCCAGCTGAATCACCTCAGTCTGAGTCCGACTCGTTGGCTGAATGGTCAGCGTACTGGCCTTCGGTTCAGAGGGTTCCGGGTTCGATTCCTGGCAGGGTCGGGAATTTTAACCATCATTGGTTAATTTCTCTGGCACGGGGGCTGGGTTTATGTGCTGTCTTCATCATCATTTCATCCTCATCAAGACGCGCAGGTCACCTACGGGTGTCAAATCAAAAGACCTGCACCTGGCGAGCCGAACATGTCCTCGGACACTCCCGGCACTAAAAGCCATACGCCATTTCATTTACCTCAGTCTGAATCGGAGAATGAAGGAATGTCATGTGCAACAATTTTATCACATACTGCAGCTAACTGTTAAGCTAAAATACCAGGGAACCTGTCTTCTTCGTAGAATGTGTCTGGTAAGAATTAAGGTTCTACTGGAGGTCAAAAGTTCTCGTACCCTGCTCTATGACAGCCAGGTGCTAAAGATGGAAGACATAACTCTGATTATTGATCAAGGTAAGGTTATTAAGAACGTACTAGTGTGATAAGCACTAAATGACCTATTTTTTTTGCAGTGCGGACAGTACGCGCTGCGGCCATAGGAAAAAGTATCTTGAAGGGAATGTGGCCTTGTGTTCTTTGGCCAGAGATTGGCCTGGATGTGCAAAATTAGGTTACAGCTACTTTTTTTCTTGCTGTACGGACAGTATGCTCCTTCACAGGTTCTATTTACCTGTGCTGTTATTATGCAGGGATTGGTAACGGAATGCAATTATCACAGCTGGGAATGACATCACATCCCATTTTACGATGGCCTATAGCAATGCTAGTAGCTACTAAAGCAATGGAGAATGCCCTGTGCTGCTCTTTATTACGTTATAAAAATAAATGTACTTCTGGTGGTGGGCTGGTGGGTTCTTGGACATTTTAACACATCTCTAATCTGAATGGAATTCCATATGATTTGCATAATTTTGACTTCCTTTATAATGATATGAAACTTGCAGTGCGCAGGGTATATTATACTCCAGAAAGTATACTGTCAAACCAGCTGCATGTTGGTGGCCATTACAGACATTCAGTAACATTCTAGACTTAGCACGAATAAAAACCTGGGTGCTGTACAAGCAAGTTACAAATATCAGGATCTAGTGCCAAAAAGTTTCTGCTGCAACTGGCCAAGGAACTTACCAAGGAAAAACGCACAACAGAAATAAAAGGACCCGAACTGCAGATGGTGACGATAACGACAATGAACTTAAAAAATGACCAAAAATTGCAGCGTACAAGAAATGTAAGGAGGACATAACAGGTGTGCCATGTGTAAAGAATGCAGAAATATTTTCTGTGAGAAATGAACTGGAACAGAAAAAATGATTGTCACCTGTATACATTTGAGAATTGTGAACTTCGAGAGTGATATACTTCTTTCACATACATACTAAACTTAACCACGTGCTATTCATACCACTGTGTATCAGTATGGATGAATAGGCTGGATATAGACTTGTGTTAAGAGAACTAATAAGAAAATAAACAGTGGTTTTTAACTGATTATACCTACAATAATATTATCGCCCTTTGATGTTTAGTTCATAGAGTACTCGTATGTCTGGATTTATAATGTGACTACACGATTTACAATAAAGTACAATGATCAATAACAGAACTTAACTAGTTTTTTATTGTAGGAAACCTATCCACATCCCTGTTTTCATTCATAACTTCAAATTATATCTCAAGTGAGAGTCATTTTTGACCTCTCCATACTTCCACACGGTTGCAGTCATACTGTCCTTCTAGCGAAAAAATGTCCCAGCTGGAAGCTATCACTGGCTGGAACCTTGTAAGTCAACAGGGTGGGGGGAAGGAAGCCAATCAGCTAACTCGTTTCCTGCTATATACTATGGGTTGAAGTTCTACAAACGTAATTCTGGTGCTTACTTTACACAATCCGGCCAGCAGATCATGGATATGTTGCAGCTGGGAGTATTGAGGAAAGCATGCATCAATAGACTGCAACAAACTCGAAGAGTTGTGCACACAATGAAATGCTAGCCTTAATCAAACAGTGCGTACCACAAAGCCTCCAAGATGAAACAGAGCTCTGCTGTGTATATGCATCAACATTCAGATAAATAAGAGAGTAAGCTGTTAAAACACAATGAACAAAAAGCCCTCTTCTCTTCTGCCCTCGATTCATCCATGTACAGCATATCTGATCTTGGATACCAGTTTACAACGGACCTGAACAGCCTCTGATGAATGGAGGCATCTGTGTTAGCTTTTCAGACAGTGTGCAAGTCCAGCATAACGCCAAGTCAACTTACTGTCCCCAGAGACATCTTACTAGGAACTCAAACACGAGAAGGGACCAAAGCTAAGTAAATATCCTGTACATGCTATCCAGGCATATTCTAACTGCCTGTGTCACTTGTGGACAAGCAGTACACAGTCAGTAATTCTGCTTATGGAATATACAAGAATAGCTAGGATGAAATGGCATCTGCCATAGATTTACAGCATATGACAACAGCAGTTGCTTGCATCTCAAGTGCAAGGGCCCCGACTAGGAAAGCAGGCTGGCTATAGGACTTTTACATAAAGCTCCTGTTACCAGCCAATTTCTGCTGTGGCAGAAGCCATTCAGTTCATTACGAACAGATTTGCATGCTGATCCATATGGTACTGCATTGACCTGCAAGTTATCTTGTCATGGAAGATACATACCTTTCCCATCCCTATGCCGCCAAAAACCTTCGATGTATTCATGTAACATTAAGCCACCACAAAAAAAAAAAAGCCAGGCCTGCTCTCCTCAACTATCCATATATGAGGCATGCATTTTTAAAGTAAGTACTGTTTAATATAGGAAAACAGTAATAAAATTATTTAAACAATTCTTTTTTACATGTAAACCTGTACCTAAAACAACTTTTCACTCTTCATGAAAACAGCTTCTGAATTCCATCCTCGTGAGTCTACTACAGGAAGTAGTTAATATATAACTGTAATGTTCTTCAGTCTTTCTACTACTTTTTTTTTTTTTTTTTTTGCTAGGGGCTTTACGTCGCACGACACAGATAGGTCTTATGGCGACGAAGGGATAGGAAAGGCCTAGGAATTGGAAGGAAGCGGCCGTGGCCTTAATTAAGGTACAGCCCCAGCATTTGCCTGGTGTGAAAATGGGAAACCACGGAAAACCATCTTCAGGGCTGCCGATAGTGGGATTCGAACCTACTATCTCCCGGATGCAAGCTCACAGCCCTTTCTACTACTGAGAGCCACGTACCCCAGATAAACCTCAGGATGGGGATGGGATGGAGAGTGCACTTCTATTTCCTGCTGTGCCAGCCACTGCAGCACGGTCGCTATTAGGTTATCGTCATGATGCTGACCTCCTAAATGCTTTTTCAACTGCAGGAACAAATGGTAGTCACTAGGCACTAGGTTAGGACTATATGGAGGATGATCAAATTGTTCCCAACCAAATGAAGCAATGAGGTCTCGGATTCAATTAGCTGTGTGAGGTCGCGCATCGTCATGAAGCAAAAGAATCCCCCTTGTGAGCGAGCATGCCACACCATTTGTTTTGGATTGCACGATGGAGTTTACGTGAGGACTCACAATAAGTCTCAATATTTATTGTGTCACTCCGATACAAAAAATCCACAAGCAACACACCCTACCTATCCCAAAACACAGTGCACGAGGTTGCAAGCTGAAATTGTTTGCTTGCACTACACTTTCTTGGGTGATGTTGAGTGTCTCCCTTCCATGGATTGCCGTTTTGATTCTGGCATAACATAGCTATTTGCTTTACGCCGCACCGACACAGGTAGGTCTTATGGCGACGACGGGATAGGAAAGGCCTAGGATGTGGAAGGAAGCAGCCGTGGCCTTAACTAAGGTACAGCCCCAACATTTGCCTGGAGTGAAAATGGGAAACCACGGAAAACCATCTTCAGAGCTGCCAACAGTGGGGTTCGAACCCACTATCTCCCGATTACTGGATACTGGCCGCACTTAAGCGACTGCAGCTATCAAGCTTGGTGCATAACATAGAAACCCATGTTTGTCACCGGTGACAATTCGGCTTAAGAACGCATCACCTTCATTACGGTACCACTCAAGGAAAGTCAAAGCACTGCCTATGCACTTGGTCTTGGTCACCTCTGTCACCATCCTCGGTACCCAGCGTGAGCACAACTTCTGATAATCTAAGCATCCTGCCACAACTTCATAAAGACCACTCCTTGAAATTTCCATCAACTCGCAACTTAATGACAAAATCTTAAACTGTCTGTTTTCTTGGACCTTTGCATCAAGCCTTCAGTAATGACAGACGGTCGCCCACTACACTTCTCATCATGGACATTAGTATGGCCTTCTTTAAATGCTCTAACCCATTTTCTTACCACTCCTTTGCTCTCCATTCACCTCACTAAGCTGCCGATGAATTTCAGCAGCTTTCACGTATTTTGCATTTAGAAAACGAATCACAGCGGATACTTCACACTCGGCAGGACCGTTGTCAGAGGCATTTTCAATACGCACAAACATAAATAAAGGCAAATGTTTCCATAACAGCATTTGTGGCTAGCCTACAGGTGTATGTATTGAGCGGACACACTCTGAACTACGACCGAAGAGTTGCAGCAGCCATGTTTAAAAACGGTACTTTAAAAAACATGAAATGGCTTCAAAGAGTAGTAAGATTAGCACTGAGTGTTGATAATGTACCTTCAGATTGGACAAAAGCAGTAACTGCACCTATCTATAAGCAAGAGAACAGGAAGGATTGCAACAACTATCGAAGTATCTCACTGATTAGTACACCAGGCAAAGTATTCACTGGCATCTTGGAAGGGAGGGTGCGATCAGAGGTTGAGAAGAAGTTGGATGAAAACCAACTTTGTGGCTTCAGACCACAGAGGGGCTGTCAGGATCAGATTTTCAGTATGCGCCAGGTAATTGAAAAAATGTTACGAGAGGAATAGACAGTTGTGTTTATGTTTGGTAGATCTAGAGAAAGCACTAGTTGCAAACAGAGGGTACCGAGGGAAAAGATGTTCGCCATACTGGGGGACTATGGAATTAAGAGTAGATTATTAAAATCAATCAAAGGCATTTATGTTGACAATTAGACTGCAGTGAGAATTGATGGTAGAATGAGTTCTCGGTTCAGGGTTAGACAAGGTTGTAATCTTTCACCTTTACTGTTTATAGTTTACATGGATCATCTACTGAAAGGTATAAAGTGGCAGGGAGGGATTAAGTTAGGTGGAAATGTAGTAAGCAGTCTGGCGTATGCTGATGACTTGGTCTTAATGGCAGATTGTGCAGAAAACCTCCAGTCGAATATCTTGGAACCTGAAAATACGTGCAATGAGTATGGTACGAAAACCAGCCTCTCGAAGACTAAATTGATGTCAGTAGGTAAGAAATTCAACAGAATTGAATATCAGATTGGTGATACAAAACTGGAACAGGTAGATAATTTTAAGTATTTAGGTTGTGTGTTCTCCCAGGATGGTAATATAGTGAGATTGAATCAAGATGTAGAAAAGCTAATGCAGTGAGCTCACAGTTGCGATCAGCAATGTTCTGTAAGAAGGAAGTCAGCTCCCAGACGAAACTATCTTTACGTCGGACTGTTTTCAGATCAACTTTGCTTTACGGGAGCGAAAGCTGGGTGGACTCACGATATCTTTTTGATAAGTTAGAAGTGACAGACATGAAAGTAGTGAGAATGATTGCTGGTACAAACAGGTGGCAACAATGGCAGGAGAGTACTCGGAATGAGGAGATAAAGGCTAAGTTAGGAATGAACTCAATAGATGAAGCTGTATGCATAAATTGGCTTCAGTGATGGGGTCATGTGAGATGAATGGAGGAGGATAGGTAACCTAGGAGAATAATGGACTCTGTTATGGAGGGTAAGAAGAGTAGAGGGAGACCAAGACGACGATGGTTAGACTCAGTTTCTAACGATTTAAGAATAAGAGGTATAGAACAAAATAAGGTCACAGCACTAGTTGCAAACAGAGGATTGTAGCGATATTTAGTCAATTCACCGAGGCTTGCAGACTGAACGCTGAAAGGCATAATGGTCTATAATGATAATGTACGTATGTACTACTTCTCCTCCTACTTCCACCCCTTTTCCCACACCCTGTTAGTGTTGCTGGTCCAAAATGAGCGGCACTTGCAGATCTAGCCCTGTTTTACAGTTGGAAGCCCTCCCTGATGCCAAACTTATGAGGGCTGTATTCACTATTGTGTTTGTGTAGTGGGTGGTAGTGTGGTGTACTGTGTGAATATGAAGAATGTGTTGGGAGAAACACACACGTAGTTTTTGAAATAGACGAATTAACCAAATGTAATTAAAATCCCCTACCCAGCTGCGAATCAAATGTGGGACCCTCTGAACTGAAAAACCTCAATGCTGACCATTTAGCCAACAAGCCAGACATACAGTTTCTACTATTCATCAGTGGCGGCTGGTGGTTTAAAAGTTCAGTGGTGCACAATTTTTACCAATGATATAGTATGATTACAGGCTAATTTTCAAATCTAGATACATCAACAATACTTTTTTATTATTAAAAATAAAACAAACACTTTAATTTCTATTTTCAGGAATATTACTATAACGCATTAACATTTTTTCATTTGAAAACTCTTTTACCATACTGAAATGAAACACTTTGAGGTAGCCTAATTGCGGTATTGAAAAAATATCTTTTGTAACGTATCTCGTTTCGAAATTAAACGTCGCGTGGGCCTTCCCATTCGTTTCACCTCGGATTGGTCCTCGGCAGTCCGTTGCGGAAACGGTCTAGACATTAAAGACTGCACCGAATTCATGATCTGGCAAAATACCACTAACTGATAAAAACGCACAATAATAAAAACACACATGCTGACACGAATGTTTGCACAATGAAATCAATAAGCTACTTGGCTTTTACGCACATAACAAAGCTCACGACTACACTGAAAGAAATGGTGGTGTTTATGATCAAATTTAGAGACATTAGTTATATATCCGGCCACGGCTGACTTGATGTGTCGCTCTAGCTAGCTCCTTACGGAGCGCAGCGAGGGATCCAACCGGCCGTGATCCAGCAGATGAACGTCCATCCGGTGTCGCTAGATGACACTCCTGTTCTATAACAGAATCTCACATTGAGCAGCAACAGTCTCTAGCGACTTTGCTGGTATTTGGTTACGTAGGAGGACGGCCGATTTGATGCTTCGCTCTAGCTAGCTCCTTAGCGCAGCGAGGGATCCAGTCGGCCGTGGTAGGAGGAGCCAGGTTGATAAACCTCCATTTAAGCAACGTATAAGAAGCCACGCCTATCTTTTCCTCTCCCCGCGCACCCCTCCAGCAGCCTAAAAGCACCCCTCGATCAGCCCCGCGCACCCCGCTGGCAGCCACGGTTTCATGCTACCTCAGGTTGACTCTCTGCTGCAAACTTTTCGGCTCCTGCAGTGAACATCTAAGAGTAGCGGCTTGTAAAGTACCCTGTAGTCAATATTTGCTCTTTCAAGCTCTTGAAAGGTTTGTCTTGTTGAATGAAAATACAATAGTTGAGTAATCCAAATGATAAAACTTTACCTAAAATAAACATAAACATTTAATGGGGGTAGCGCTAACCTGCAACCTTATGGAGAAACCGCCCCTGCTATTCATCCTAATTAACTATATTTTGAAGAACTTTCAATGGTGTAACTTAGCTCTCTGCCCCTCAAACAATGTTTATAACATTGGATAGACGTATCATTAGACACTACTTCATTGAACTCTTTAAAACCTTGATTTCCTTTCAGAGCCGATTTGATTTTAAAAACTTACCAAACAAGAAGAAATTACTGGATAGTAATAACTCCTTACACATTAATTCTATAGGCTTCAGAAAACTGGCCCGCTGTGGGATTGTGTTGATCTCCATTAATTGAAAAATGGGAAACTGATCAAAATTCTCAGTCCATTTCTTTAAATATGGTTCTGTAGAGAGCTGGCTTATACATATAGTCCTCTTTTTCTTAGTGCTAAACACTGATGCTCACTTTCCTGGCTATTCAAAATTATTTCCTTAACTTTTATTGGCAAAAATTCTGGATCTTGGATTCCTGTTAATGTTCTTTCCACTGTGATCCTTTAATTTGAATATGCTGGTACTCATACTCAGTGTCAGAAAAAGAGTACAAAATACTCAACTGACTGAGCAAGTGGCCATGCGGTTTGGGTCATGTAACTAACAGTTTGCATTCAGATGATACTTGGTTTGAATCCCAGTGGTGGCAGCCCTATAGACGTTTTTCTGTTTTTTCCCATTTTCACACCAGGCAAATGTTGGGGCTGTACCTTGATCAAGGCCATGGTCGTCAGCATTTCAACCCAGTGTGCCAATTTGGAAAATTTATAATGTCCAATAACGGACCATTTGTATTTGAATTATGAATTTATTCATTCAGGACAAATATTTCAGGTTCCTTATGGGATTCAATATCCACATCATCTGATGGCCTAGCAGGCATCAATTTTTGTAAATGAGACAAAGTCATTTTTAGCACAATAGCACTGCCTGTGGCTCCAAGAAGCCTATGCAGTGACCTCCACTACATGCACTAGCCATGCACTAGGTGTGCTAGTTACCAACTGATGAGCCCAAATTGGTGCACTGGGACAAAACTCTGGCAAACAAGAATGAGTTGGTTGGAAAATTTATTATGTCCAATAATGGACCATTTATATTGGAATTATGAATTTACTCATTCAGGACAAATATTTCATGTTCCCTATGGGAATCAATATCTACACGAGAACATACTGATGACTATTTGAAGCAAGCTTTTCTAATTCTGACTCCTCAGTCCACAGAACGTTTCTAGTGGTCACTGGTCCAATCCTCGTGCTGTCTGGCCCACTGAAGTCTCTGCATGTTAAGTGAGTCCTTTCTGGCAGATACACATCTACACAACCCAACATCATGTAAATGATATTTCACAGTCGACAAAGACACTGGTTATTCTCTAGTACAGTTCACTTCAGTTCAGACATCCACAGCCGTTAAGTCTTCTGTTATGTCCCCTTAATATTCTGAACAGCAGATGATCTAAGACGTCCACTACATACTCAATCTTTGTCAGTACCCGTCTCTTGTCTTTGCTTCAAAGAAAAGCAAATACTAAATTCAGGAATCCCTAATTTTGCACCAATCTACAGGTTTGACCAAACATCTTGTAGACGCACGACATCGAACATGTTTCTTCACCTACGCTAGCTTCTTTCCACACTTCTGCAAGAAGTCTCTCCCCTCAGAAATAGGAGCAATAATGAAGAGAAGTCAGAGTTGGAGAATAATCTAAACCAACACACACATCCCAAAAGGTTGGAAAGTAGTTCATACTGTAGCTAACAACAAAGACAAAAAAAACAACAAAGATAACTGAATCTTTTGAGGTTCGTAAATTCTAATGTTTGGTGCAAGCTGAAACCCACGAAGACATGACGGTCAATGGGGTAAGTATTTATTGAAGGATTTCCTTACGTACAGTATTCCTTGTACTTTATTTTTTTACAATTTTCTTTATGGCACACCGACACAGGTAGATCTTACAGCGACGATGGGATGGGAAACTGCTAAAAGTGGGAAGGAAGTGACCATGGCCTTAATTAAGGTACAGCCCCAGCATTTGCCTGGTGTGAAAATGGGAAACCATGGAAAACCATCTTCAGGGCTGCCAACAGCAAGGTTTGAACCCACTATCTACCAAATGCAAGCCGATACCTACACGACCGAAACCACGCAGCCACTTGGCTCAGTGCATTCATTGTACAATTACCCTTCAGCACTACTGTAACTTTAAAATATCGCTTTACTGACAATGCCACATTTAACTGGCCAAGGCTGAAAACCAGCTGAGGTAAACAGAGACCTTCACATCCCTCAAGGCTTACTGATCGTGATACAAAATGCGAAGCGAATTGGAAATTGATGCCTCTTGAAAGAAAATGGAAGTGTTTCATCGGATGGTGTCAATTCCAGGGATTAGTGCTCTCTGTCCAGCTTTATCTCCCTTTATTATTTCCAAATCTGAACAATTTTTGTACATACTTCATACAACCTTTTTTTTCTATTTGCTTCACGTCGCACCGACACAGATAGGTCTAATGGCGACAACGGGATAAGAAAGGCCAAGGAATGGGAAGGAAGTGGCCGTGGCCTTAATTAAGGTACAGCCCCAGCATTTGCCTGGTGCGAAAATGGGAAACCACGGAAAACCATTTTCAGGGCTGCCGACGTGGGGTTCAAACCCAGTATCTCCCAGATGTAAACTCACAGCAGCGCGCTCCTAACCGCACGGCCAACTCGCCCGGTACTTCTTATAATTAAGCCTTAATCTGGTTCCATTTAGGAGCCATTGGGAAAACATTCCGATTTCTAAGGAGCATAAATATGGCTCCAAGTTATGGCTCCAGGCAAACCATTAATTCTAAGGAATTCAAAAATTAAGTAGGAAATTGAAGTAGCTATCTTTGAACTACTGGGTATAAGCCCGATGACTTTCAAATTAATTGAGAATGGCAACTTTCGATAAAATTATGACATCTTTCGTAGAAGTGAACATTTTGCTATAAATTTCAATCACGATATCATCATGTGCTCTAATTCTAGCTGATAGTTCAATTAACAGTTGATCCATCACCATCTATACAGGGGTATCAAAAATTAAGTTCCCAGAAGAAAACCATAATTTTATTTCATCAAATGCAAATGTTAAAAACATTTAAGCTCTTTAGGCCTTTTCAATCTTCGAGACCCGGTCTCTGTTCCAACCATTTCTTCTGTCATTCAGGAAAATGACACTCCATTAGCATCTCCAGCGTGTGCTTCCCCGCCTGAGTAAACGACCCATCTGGTTTCTCCAGTGTCCCCACCTGATTTATATGGGTTGCTTTCAGAACCTTCTGGAGCCTTGCTGTTTCAGTGTGTGATTCCACTTTCTCACAGAACACTCTCCAAGATTTTCTCTTTTTTTTTCACTTTCCATATCTCTAGGTTATACTCAGCGAGTTTCCTATACCATTTCTAGATGATATTCTATAGACATACTAACCTCTTTTTTTTCATTTTGGCTAGTTTGTTGTGTTTTTCCTTTTTTTTCCTTTACTAGTGGCTTTACGTCACACCGACACAGAGAGGTCTAATGGCGACGATGGGATAGGAAAGGGCTAGGAGTTGGAAGGAAGCGGCCATGGCCTTAAGGTACAGCCCCAGCATTTGTCTGGAATGAAAATGGGAAACCACTGAAAACCATCTTTAGGACTGCAGACAGTGGGATTCGAACCCACTATCTCCTGGATGCAAGCTCACAGCTGGGCGCTCCTAATCGCATGGCCAACTCGACCGGTTTTTCTTTTCTTTGAGAGGACAGTTGTCATAGAATGAGTCTATAATGGCCTCTTCTAATAGTTCCACTGCCTCATCCAATTCTTTCTGTCCTCTCATGTTAGTTGGAATTTTTTGTACAGCCTTCCCTAGAACTTCTCTGTATCTATCCCAGTTAGTTCTCTTTGGGTCTTACAGACACAATCATACTTTGCAGAATTTCTTTTGTGATAATTTTACTTTCCCGCAATAATTTCTCTTTAATAAATAGGTGAAATCCATATTAATTATGGGCAATCCATAAGTTAGCCCCTCTAGATTATGTAAATTACATGGGTAACTTAAAACACTGGGCATTTTAAAAATAACATATAGAAGATAAGAGTTACTGTCTTTTTAATTTATAATATTATTATAATTTAAAATGATGGTTTAATGAGAACAAGGAAATTACAAATTAATGGTATCTACAAACATTTAATTTTACTATCAAAGTGAAGACCTGGAATTATGTTATCGTTAAGACCGAATTGTAAGCTACACCACACTCAATGCAATACTAGATTTGTTGCACACCATGTGCACTGCTATCTTTGAGCGGTCAGCGTACGTATGCATCTTTTTTATTCATTCTCTTTCACTACCAAGCGCACTCACTATCTGTCTTTATCTCTCTCTCAAAATATTACTCGCTGGATATGACTCGCATCTCGTCTAGATATCAGTCTCACTCAGTCATTCCATTCGGGTGCAATCTTAGGTTAAATCTTAATTTGGATGTGACAAGTCATTTCGCTGTTTTTCATATTTTTTCAGAAAACATGTATCAGTTTTAAGAATATAGCCTATAGAGAAATTTATTCTTGGAATTATTTCCAACATTTAAATGGCTTTTGTACTTGTTCATAATATCACCCATTCATAATCAATGACAAGTTTAAGCAACATAAACAATTTTACACATACACATTATCTGATAGACTCTTGAGGATGTTCTTATTCAGAGTCTGAAAATAAATTACGAAAATTATAAGTGGGTCACCTTATTATTCGGACAATACAGATAATGGAATGTTTTCTGACATAATGCGTTCGCAAACAAATGTATATAGGGCCTACAACAAACACGTCCAACAATTCATGAGTATATACCCTACGTATGACAAAATTAAATGTCAGGCGAATTGGTGAAGTGTTCTGATAGTGATAGAAAAGGAAATCATGAGATACTACACATCACTTTATTATTTGGACACGCCGTCGTTACTCCATTTGCACGTGACTACCTTACCCAATTGCGGCAAGGGAGAAACGTAAGGAGTAGGATACGTTTCCCTGAACATCACTGCAGAAACACTTTTGAACAGCTCCAACTGGTTATTTTCCATGATGCAAAGGGGCGTAGTTGCCGAGATATTGGGCAAATGTTGTGTATGAGTTAGAGTACTGCCAATGACATTGTACAGCGATTTAAAGAAGAGGACAGGATTGCGTCTACGCCGCAAAACGGGTCAACTGAAAAAGCTAACTGATCGTGGGGAGAGACTTCTCTTAAGAACAATAGGGGACGATCCTAAACTGAATGTGCCACAACTTGCACGGGAATCAGAAGAGGAAGCTGGTAAATCAGTGCACCCTGAAACTGTGCGGACTCTTCGAAAGGCCAGATTTAACGGGAGGGATCGAGGAAAAAGCCATTTATCAGTGAAGTGAACCGAAGGAAAAAAATGAAGTTGCCTTGCAATATGTACACAAGGACACAGAATGGTGGAAACGTGTTATTTTTTGATGAGAACAACTTTAATATTTATGGATCGGATGGGACAAGAATGGCTTGGTGCATACCAAATGACGAATTAAAGCCGAAACATTTACAACCAATTGTCAAATATGGAGGCGGGAATGTAATGGTATGGGCGTGCTTTTCGTCTGCTGGAGTAGGTGAAATGTCGTTTATTGAACATACAAAGGACCATAAACAGTATCTAGCCATCCTGAAGCAGAATTTACACCAAAGTGAAACAAAGCTTGGGATAAGGGACATTTTTCATTTCTATCAAGATAATGATCCCAAGCATAAAACGTGGAATGTCCGAATGTGGCTGTTGTTGAACTGCCTACAGGTGCTTGAAATTCCACCCCAGATCCCGGGTCGCAATCAAATTGAGAATTTATGGGGTGAACTTGACAAGAGAGTGAAGAATTCCACAATAACATCAAAGAAGGAACTGGAACGAAAACTGATACAAGAATGGGCTAATATTAGCACTAAGGACATGGAAAGGTTAGTTTGTTCTATGCCACAATGACTGAAGGCCACGGCAATGCCACCAAGTACTAGATTGATTTGAGTTCCATGTTACACTACAGTTTCAGTCATTATGATCCTTGTGTCCGAATATTAAAGTGATTTTGTTATGTGATAAAGTTATGACTTATTTTTTTTATCTACATTTCATTTTTGTTCTGAGACACTTGTATTATTATGTAATCATATAGGAAACATTGGGGTTTTGTATTGTCAAACTTTCTTTTCTGTATGTATCAAAAAATACAAATACAATGTTCAGATTGTCATATGGTGTCCAAATATTGAAGTGACTCACTGTAGTGTTCTGAAACAAAAATCGATCTCTAGTGTATTTTATTTCCTCCTAGTGAAAGCTCACCAGAAAATCGACAAAGAAATGCAAGTTCAGTTGTGAGCAACTTCTGTGTCAGCCTGTGCAGCGTATGGCTGGCCAAGTTCTCTTGCTTAATAACTGGGGCGGTGTGCTATTATAGCACACTGACGTGTCGCTCGCTCACATGCAACCTTGCTAGGAATGGCGGTGTATCACAGAGCAGCATCTGATCATCATGTCCGGATAATGTAGTGTCTTTATTCTGATTATCATGCGCTAAGGTATCCTGAACAGACTGGCATACAAAACTTCAATCCTAGTAGGAAAACAGGTGAGCACAATGCATTTGCTTTATGAAGCATATCAGTAAACACAGTACATTTGGCTCATGTCACAGTTCACCACACTGCAAAATAATTACTGAAATAACATAGCCACATAACGTAAGTTATGTAATAAAAGTAAACACTGCAACCACGTCTTGTGGTAATGACAAGTATTGATGGCTAAGTTTAGATTAGAGTATGGTATCCTCTGATATATGCTAGAAAAACTAAATCCAGAGTAGTTCCATACGTTATCATTGTGTTTTGATAGGTGTTAATCAGAAATGTACGCCTGTATTAATGCCAAACATCATCTTTGCGTTTAGATTTCCTGATGTAACAGGCCGGGTATTTACAGCTTGACTTAGTCCTTAGAATGTTGAGGAAATATATTTAGTGATTGATTTCTATTCATTCTTTATATATCGTACATACTCTAATGTGCATATTAATATTTTTATTTCATTTTTGTAGTGTGTTTCACAAAGCGCAGAGCACAAGCGCAAAATCTTTTCTGAAATGATTCATTAAAATCCTCTTTCCTGATGCCCCGTTTGCCCACTCCCATCTGCTACATGATTGTGTTAAGTCATGTAATGCACTCTACTGTATCGCTTGCCAACTGCAGAGCACATGTAAATAGCCGATACTGTGTAGTATTCCTTCATGCACTAATGTCTGTTCTCCATTCACTAGTAAAGGTTTTGATCATTTTTGCACACCCCATGCATTTTCCTTGGGAATTTTGAATTCTAATATTAACACTATTCACCGCTAACAATCTGAACCAAATTCAATGCACTACGTCACAGGACATATGAGAGATGAACCATTTACCCCTGGCGATTAACCAAACAGTTAAGGAAAAGATGGATGACTGATCCTCTCTTACATTATTAAGTATTATTATTATTATTATTATTAGGTATAAATTTTCCATAACTTATTTTCAGACATCCTGTATAATGAAACATGTCATTCTCCAAAAACTGCCAAATAATTAGTGGGACGTAAGGCCAATAACATTAATAATATGTTCACTTTTTCGAATATCTACTAGTGTTCCATAAATTTGTATTTTGTGTTCAGCAGAGTGAAAAACTTAAAGGTTATACAGCAAGAAGTATGCACTGCTGGACTAGTATGTGTGGTATTTGTAAATCATTTGAAACAAGGATTTGGAAAAAATGACTCAGGCCTCGTGTGACACCAGAAGATGAAGTGGATAGGAAAACAAGTTCTAGGATGGTTGAGAGAAACATTAAAACCTAGTTAACTTCAAAGAGACCGAGTGCACCAAGTAGGCTACGAAACCTCATACCAGGAATTACATACCCACTGGAAGTGTTGGGAAACAAACCTGGGTCAATCGAACAGAATGCTATCATAGAATGGGCTTAGATGACAGACTGCTCTTTGAACTTATACTAGAACCTCCATAATCTTCCATTTGCACCTTTTACTCGTATAATATACAACCTATCTGAACCGGAACATTGCAAAGATAATCTAGTAAGGTAAGCCAATTTCCTCTTATGACTGTCTAATATTTCTGACAACCGAGTTTGAGTGAATTTATTTTGGTCACAACTATTTGTGGGCAGCCCTAGTTACAAGTCGTATGATGTGCTGTTTAAAAAAAACCATGATTAAGTTCTAGATAGAAAATATTTCAAAATTTAGTAGTTGTCTGTCTTTCATATACATAAATTTCTATTTCACTTCTATTACTCATTTCAAATAATTTCTAAAATTAAGCTACGTCCTTTCTTTCAAACTGAACAAATCAGAGGCGGTGTTTTGACTAAGCATAGCCCCAGGCACACCATTAAATAATATTACAATAGTGGAAACTATACAGAGGTTGACAAACCACAATCAAAAGGAACCATTAAAAATTTAGTTGATTAGTATCAGTCATTTTAAGGAACTGATTACAATTCTTGTAATGGAATAATATATATATATTTTCAATGTAGAAGCAACTTCATATAGACACTGCAGCTAGGTCACCAATAGTCTACCTTGCAGCCTGTTAAGAGTCATCGTCTCATTCTAAAGAAGTTATGTTATGGTTATGTGAATGATGTTGATCCACAAAATATCACTAATATTTGTCATAAATGGAAGATAATAATTGCTTTTACTTGAATAAAGTCTCAAATCGGAGGTTGATTAAGAAATAATCCGAAATATTTTATTTTAAAGAATACATACTTCAATGCCTTACAACTACTATTTCTGCTACGTTGCAGCGCTTCTGTGTTTTGTTTGTCTAACGCTGTCATGTGTGAAGTTTTTGCTCACTGAAGTTCTTTGATGTCGTTTTATTGATTTTTCTCATTCGATGTAATTTGTAGGGCTGTCACTTCATGTGCCCTAACTGATTCATTAAACAATTTACTGGTCCAGGGATCATGCTATTATCCTTTTATATATTGTATTGGTCCAGGGATCATGCTATTTTTCTTTCATCAAAATACCTGCGCTGGACAAATGGGAAAAAAAAAGAGTAATCACAGACATAGCACTCTCCCTCATCGGTGCCAGCCCTGGACCTCAAGAAAGAAACAAAAGACAGCGCGAGCAGCGGAATCCAAGACATATGGACAAAGATAATGATAATTCACAGAGACAGCATTCCCATTCATCGATGCCAGCCCTGGACCTCAAGAAAGAAACAAAAGACTGTGCGAGCAGCGGAATGCAACATAACGGAGTCCCTTTTACAGCCCGTAAGTACGTACACATACTTCTCGCTAGTAACGACGGTATTTCTTAATCAACCTCCGATATGAGACTTTATTTGAGTAAAATCAATTACTGTCTTCCAATTGTGACAAATATTACAGTGATATTTCGTGGATCAACATCATTCACATAACCCCTCCTGACAATTTCAAGTGGATGGAGACGATGCATTAGCAACAAAAAAAAAAAAAAAAGAAATCCATACTTTTGAATTTCCTGATTCTTTCTGTCATTTAAAACCTCCTGACAATTTCAGGTGAGTGGAGGCGATTTACTAGCAAAACACAAGAGCTTGATCTGAAAACCTAAGCAATGGCTTTGTTACATCCGAGCTCTACTTCTCTCTCTCTCTCTCTCTCTCTCTCTCTCTCTCTCTCTCTCTCTCTCTCTCTCAATACTGACATTTGGAAGTATACACAATCAGAACTAAAATTCATCCCTCGAGCTTCCATTTGTAGTTTACTAAATTTCACTCAACTGTCTCCTGTATATCCCGACCCAAACCACTTCCATCTTTTCACGGTTAACTTCGTATCATACTCACTATACTTTATCTCAGGTTCTGATCTGGTTAAAACTACAAACTCTTGACACTGCAGCTAGGTCAGCAGTATAAAATAAACTGGTCAGGCCAATGCAGTTTACACCAGACTGACAATTTAAATTACACTTTACAAGTAAAGAAACAATAATTGTAAAAGATGATATGCAGCCTTGTGTAACTCCTTTGAATCAAGAACTCATTCTAGCACGGCCAACCAGGGACAATTCAGCCTGACTTACATTTGATTGGCTGTACTAGCCTGTGGTATCAAAACTGGTTTACAATGTTTATAAACCATTCTCATTGAAAAACAATGGTATGCCTCCGGATCAACAACAATGCCAATCAGTGGCCATTTAAACAAGCATCATCATTATTTATAAACCATTCTCATTGAAAAACAATGGTATGCCTCCGGATCAACAACAATGCCAATCAGTGGCCATTTAAACAAGCATCATCATTATCATGAAAACTGTCAATACCACATGCAACATTTGCACAGCCCCAGGACCACATGGATGAGTTTACTTACAGCACCCCTACATGCTATACCGCATCAATGATAAAACACTCCTTACCGAATAGCTACACATTCTTTACTTAGAATATTTCCATCTGCATGTCTACAAACAATAAGGGTTTTCGACAACAAATGATTGTTCACAGAATATAGTTACAAATAACAATGTGTATAGTCGTCCCAAATACATTCCTTTAATCATTTCAAGTTAATTATGACAAACAACACGCAAAAATTCCAGAATACAAACCCCTTTCTTGAAAGAACCACCACCGCACCGCCTCCTGATTTCTCATTATATCTGCCTTGACTCGTGTCAAATTCTGTCGAATTATCGGACTGTACATTCTTTTTATTGTTTTTTGAACCGTTGGAGCCCATTGGATTATAAATGCATCCAGTTTGTTGGTGTTACAGAACATAGCACAAAAGTGACTACATATCGAGTTATAACATTGCTAAACAAACACAATATGATATTCTTCAACGTATCATTCCCATTGCAGAATTGGTTTCCAAGAACAACGAGCGGCAAGTTCAACATGCACTTTCAATGGAAGGGAAACCAATATTTTCACTTCGTTTTCACTTTCGAGAACACTGCAAACTAAATTGTGGGCAAAGGGAATGAAGTATGAGAGGTATAAAAAAAAAAAAAAAAGGAAAAAAGATACGCACATTGTTGTTCAATTTATTACTACTACCAACAGTTATAAAACAACTTAACCGACTAAGGAACTTTCAGATTCAAATATTATCGAACAACAACATTTTGCAACGAAACTGGATATCATGTTCACCTATAAAAACTGCAGTAAAACTTTATATAAAAACTGTTTTGTTTTGTTTACAAGTTGCTTTTACGTCACACCGACACAGATAAGTCTTATGGCGACGATGGGAAAGGAAAGGGCTAGGAGTGAGAAGGAAGCAGCCGTGGCCTTAATCAATGTACAGCCCCAGCATTTGCCTGGTGTGAAATTGGAAAACCATCTTCAGGGTTGCCGAGAGTGGGATTCGAATCCACTATCCCCGACTGTATAATAACTGTTGATTTAGGAGGCCTACATTCCAATTCTACGAGAGAGATTCAGTGGCTCGGTTGCGTTCTGTCCAATTACGGAAAGAAATTCCTACAGTACTTTTCCTAACAGTTATGTACTGACTTGTCTCCTAAGGTGTCTTCAGTAGATTCACTCGCATTTATATCTTTTTGGCGGAAATTTGGAAGCAAGAGCTACAGGATATCCTTTTGAGATGGGGGAGGGGGGACACTCATATCGTCCCTAGACTCACTCTCACTCTCCTGGCGCTACAGCCCATGAAGGACTCCGGCCTCTTCAATAGCTTTCGCCCACTCCTTTCGGTCCAGAGCTCTCCTTCTCCAGCCCAGGATCCCTATCAGCTGCAAATCTCTCGAGACGTTGCCTAGCCATCTTGTCCTTGGTCTCCCCCCGTCTCCGCTTGCCACCAGGATGTTGGTCAAGGAACATCTTCATTGCCCGGTCCTGGTCCATCATTACGATGTGTCCAAGATACGGAAGTCTCCTCTTTTTGGCCTCTGCGACTATCTCGAGGTCAAAACACAGGGCATAGACTTCTTCATTGGTCCTGATGCGCCATTCTCCTTGATCGTGAACCGCACCGAAAATCTTCCTCAAGATCTTTCTCTCCCACACCCGTAGAAACTTCTTGCCTCGCTCATTTAGTGTCCACGTCTCGCACGCATACAGTACCCGGTACACGGTGAGTTTGAATCTTCTGGACAGCGTTGCAGTCTTCAGTAACTTCTGGAAGGCGAAGTAACACCTGTTCCCAGCTACCACCCTAGCCTTTACCTCCTCACTGACTTTGTTACCCTCAGTCATGAGGGCTCCCATATACATAAACTGCATTACTTTCTCGTAGATGTTTCCTGCCAATTCCAGTCCTCTCACGCCGTGAAATCTTGTTTTGTCTCTGGTGTTCACCATGTACTTGGTTTTGTCCTTGTTGATCTGTAAGCCCAGATGTTGAGATGCCTCGCTCATGTGCTCCAGAGCTACCATCAGGTAGTTCGCACTTCAACCTACTAGGACAACATCATCCGCGAAGGCCAGGTACTGGAGGGTTCTGTTGCAAATGGTACCCCGTGGGTTCAGAGGTATTCGACGCATAACATGCTCCAGACAGTGGTTAAACAGAGCGGTTGACAGTGCCTCACCTTGCCTCAATCCTCTCTTAACTTCGAACTCCCTGGAGAGCTGGCCCTGGATCTTCGCTTTGGCTCTGGTACTTCTCACAGTCATCAGGACAAGGTTGGTGATCTTCGTCGGCACCTGCATGTCTTCCAAAACCTGTCGCAGTTTTGACCTGTCCACACAGTCGTAAGCCTCCTTGTAGTCAACGCTGACGTTGTAGTCATAACACTTTTCAAGAATGAGCCGCAGGGTTAGTATGTGGTCTGTTGTTGATCTGTTGCACCGGAACCCACACTTGTAATCTCCCAGCTGTCTCTCTGCAAAGGGCTCGAGTCTCCCAGCCAGCACCATCGAAAAGATATTGTAGGCCACACTAAGAAGAGAGATTCCTTGGAAATTGCTACACGCTGTCTTGTCGCCCTTCTTGTAGATGAGACAGATGAGGACCGAGCTCCAGTCCCTTGGCATCTCCTTACTTTCCTATATAGATCGGATCATGGCGTGCATGTTATATACAAGCCCTTTTCCTCCATATTTCAACAGCTCTGCTGGTAGACCGTCTTCTCCAGGTGGTATGTTATTGCGCATGAGGTCAATAGCCTCCTTCACCTCATTCCTCGTCACTTCGGGGACTGGCTCGTGCTCATTGTCAGTAGGTGGGTGGTCAGCTGTTACCTGATCAGGCACCCATACTTCGTTCTCCTCGGTGTTTAGGAGCTCTTCAAAGTGCTCCGCCCATCGTGACAAGATCTCCTCTTCCTCTCCAACCAAAAGACCCTTCTTGTCCTTGCAGTATGAGGTTCTGGGCTCAAACCCATTCTTGATTTCCCTTGTTCCCTGGAACATGGAGAGGACCTCCTTCTTATTATACAGCTCCTCGATTGCTTCAAGCTGCTCTTTCTCTCGCTGTCTTTTCTTCCTCCAGAATACGCTCTTTGCTTCTACACTCGTCACATGGTAGTCTTATTCTGTTGACCTTGTCGGTCTTTGTAGTGTCTTGTCCCTCGTTTTGGTGCCTCTTTGGATGGCTTCTTCGCATTCCGCATCGAACCACTCGGGTCTTACGCCTGGTTCTTGGAACATCACAGATTTTGTCGATCCGTACGTGATGGCGTCCTGTATTGATCCCCTGCCGGGCTGAAAGGCTCAGACGGTTGAGGCGCTGGCCTTCTGGCCTCAACTTGGCAGGTTCGATCCTGGCTCAGTCCGATGGTATTTGAAGGTGCTCAAATACGCCAGCCTAGTGTCGGTAGATTTACTGGCACGTAAAAGAACTCATGCGGGACTAAATTCCGGCACCTCGGCGTCTCCGAAAACCGTAAAAGAGTAGTTAGTGGGGCGTAAAACAAATAACATTAATATTATTATTATTATTATTATTATTATTATTATTATTATTATTATTGTTGTTGTTGTTGTATTGATCTCCATAGATTTTCTACAGCGGTGCCTTCTTCTTTCTCCCTATGGTCTGCAAGTCTGGCTCGGACCATCTCCCTGTACTCATCCTTGATGGCGGCGTTATTCTTCAAGGCTCCGACATCGAACTTCCTCGTCTTCTGGACGTGAACATTCCTGATGTTGGCTATGCGTTGTCTGTATTTTATGACAACCAAATAGTGATCCGAGTCGATGTCCGCGCTTCTCCTCGTCCTCACATCCATAACATCAGATCCATGCCTCCGGTCGATGAGGACGTGGTCGATTTGGTTCTGTGTCTTACCGTCAGGGGACTTTCATGTAACCGTATGGATCCTCTTCCGCGGAAAGTAAGTGCTGGTAACGCACATCTGATGGTCGATGGCAAAGTCCACTAGTCTGAGGCCGTTGTCATTGCTCTCTGGGTGTGCGCTCTCTTGTCAAATCGCTGGTCTGATCACCCTCTCCCTCCCCACCTTAGCATTCATGTCACCAAGGAAGATCTTTACGTCATGACGCGGAGCAGCAGAGTACTCTCGGTCAAGGAGAGCATAGAAGGCGTCCTTTTCTTCCTCAGAGGAAACTTCAGTCGGTGGATGTGCGCTGAGCACTGTCACATTGAACAGGGAGAACTTCAGTCTCAATGAGCACAATCTCTCATTCGGCGGCATGAACTCCAGCACTGCCGGCTTGAGTCTTCTGGTAACCACGAATTCCGTACCAAGCTGGCTCCTCACACCTCCACTATATAAGATGGTATAATCTCGTGAGTCCATGATGCCAGCGCCCTTCCATCGGACTTCCTGCAAGGCGGCCACAGGGATATTGTAACATTTGAGGACTTTCTTCAGATTGGTGAAAGCTCCTTCTCTGAGGAGACTCCGGACATTCTAAGTGGCAAACACAACAACTCGTTTTCCTTTTCTATGCTTGGTCGTCATCATTAAATCCATCCGGATTTTGCTATTATTTTGTCTCATAACAAGGGACTTTTACATGACTAGTTCGTTGGCCCAGCACATAACTTTCTGTGGAGGCTGCCCAATTTCAGCCCTCAGGATGACTCTCCTTTCTGTCTTGGTGGCCCCATTGCCTTTGTGAATCCCTCCCCATACCCACAAGGCAGTGGTTGCTAATCCTATTTGTCCCGGAAAAGCAGGGTAGCCTCTTCTCCCAGTTCCACCACTCCAGGAACTATTACTTCCGTCATCACCGCAATTGAGGACTTCAGCAAAGTTCACTAGAGCCCCGTTAGCCGTCACCTTTCAGGGTTCTTGCAGGGCCTTCACAGCTACCGTAGCGTCCCTAGAATGCACCAAAAGTGTACTTTTATAGGAGAGACCAAAAAACTGTTTTTGTTCACTATATTTTATTGGTATTATGCAATTATTAAAAAAGTCTTATGAAATTCTGAAAAAAGAGATTACTTTGTTTCGTATATTATACATTTGAAGTACATTTTGCTTCCGAAAAATGCACTTAGGACAATTTTCTCAGCTATAAATTGTAATGTGATACCATTATGGAGTCGCATACAATGTAACTTTTGCAATACTTCGCACCTTCGTAGTTTTACCTGTATGTTGGGTATTCAGAACGAAGGCTGGTTTGATCCTCTACAGCTCCACCAACATCTGTCATAGATAGCCTAGGTGTAACTGAAGAGGCATACTAGGGAAATTAGGAGTGAGGTAGTTTGCCGTTGCTTTCTCACTGAGCCGGAAGTTGCTATTACATATCTGCCTGCCAAGTCCAATGAAATGCATGCACCAACCGACCTTATGAGCGATATTTTCACACCATTCATAACAGGGACTGACTGCATAAGGAACGGTATTACTAGAATCGCTCATACGTCGGTCACTTTCATATTGTCAAAGCCAAGGAAGAGGCGGAGACAGGTCAATGAACGTAACAAAGTAATTGTAGCCCACACCAGAAGACATAGTGCACTGTAAACACTACATCCCGCCAGCAAAGGCATCCTTACGTTACCTAAAACCTTAACTCTGTAAGATTATCAAGCTGTCAAAGATTATCACATTAATAATTGTGCAATGAAGTATAACGGTAATCTTTATATAACTAGGTAAATAGAAAATACAGATACAAAATTATGTATTATTCTACAAGAAAACTAAGACACATTCCATCGGAAACGGGCATAACCGATTACAGAGTAAAAAACCAACACTTAATTTAAGTTCTTAAAATAAGTAGATATTCAACATTGATGGACAACACCGGAAAATTCACCTTGCCTTCAGGTGTCTTTCTTGAATGAAATTCAATTTTCTCATCTCCCTCTGGTAGAGCCAATGCCTTCGTGAAGTACAGGCCGTACTGTAGCAAGCGCGGAAAAGCAATCATCTTATCGTTAGGCGGGAAGTTTAGCACGTGAGTTAGTTGAGTTACATGTGAATTCTTCACTGTTTTATTGAAATTATTAAAGTTGACCGCATGTTTACTCAGATTTATATCAGACTGATTCGTTATCAACTGCATTATTCAATTAAAAGTCCTCAATTAGTAAAGAAAACTTACTGTTAGCGTGTATTTATGTGAGGCTATAGGTTAAGAATATCGCTCTGTAGTTTTTAGTTTGTTTGTATAAAGTTGTATCAATAGAGAAAAATTAATTGAGTTAGTGCATTCAGCGTTTCATTATGAAACACGATGTGTATATAATTTAATTAAGGTTATCAGTGAGAGAAATCACCATGCTAAGACTTGCTGTGTGCCTGGCTGCAAAACCAAAATTAAACGAGGAGAGTACACTCCAGTATTTCTGTTTCCTTCTGATGAAGAAAGAGTTAGGCTATGGAAGAAGGCAATCCCTAGGGAGAAATTAATAGTTAATCACCACACAGTTGTGTGTAGCAACCACTTTCTTGAAGACTAAATCCTGAGGGAAATAAGAGTATCTCGTCCAGATGGTGGGTTAAAATTTCTTATTATGTCAAAAGCATGGCTACGGTAACATTGGATATATTTTAGGAATGAGACACGGCTTATTTGAAAATTCAAGTCCAATTTGTGCATTTTAACATTTTAGGTAGAAATGTATTGTGAAATAACACTGCTGAGATTTTTCCTATCAAATTTCATATCATAGGCAATGGAAATGAGTTGTTCCATGAAAATAATTGTATAGGCATTATTTTCTCTTTTAAATCTGCACTTTTTAAACAATAATTGAATTGTATGACAGTGACGGTAAATGTTTTGTTAGTGCTGGAGGTTAGCTTAATCGTAATATTACTTGTAGGTAATGAACTTGTGTAACAGAAATAATTTACATTTGTAGTATATTGTATTGGTAATTGGTTGCTTGTTTTCTCTCAGTGTTATGATATGAACATTCCAGTTGACTAGAAAATGAATAGAAATAGCAAGAATATGTCTCAATGTGTTAGCCTGTACTCACGGAAATGGATGGATAAACACGAGAAATAGAACGTTATGGGCAAGGATATGCATTGTATGTCAAAACTAACAAATATTTATGAATACTTTTTGGTTTTATAAAGTGTTAACAGTTTCTTAACCAATTTAAACGAGTATGTTATTCAAGCGGAGCGGATGCGTATCGCCTCGAAGTCCCACCCAAAGCGTGACGTCAGGGCTACAGTACGGCCTGTATATTACGAAGGCAGTGGTAGAGCAATCAATCAATCAATCAATCAATCAATCAATCAATCAATCAATCAATCAATCAATCAATCAATCAATCAATCAATCAATCAATCAATCAATCAATCAATCAATCAATCAATACTGACCTGCATTTAGAACAGTCGCCCAGGTGGCAGATTCCCTTTATGTTGTTTTGCTAGCCTTTTCTTAAATTATTTCAAAGAAATTGGAAATTTATTGAACATCCCTTTAGTATGGGCACTCGCAGGATCTTAACACATTACCAGATCAACTTTCCTGCTATAAAGAACATACCGGTACATTATTTCGTCTCATTATCTACCTAGATGACGATGATACGCAACCACTCCCTCCTCCACCCATTTTCGTTGCTTTTCTTACTTGCTTCGTTAAATACAGCACTTCGCTGCTCTGAAACCGTTGGCTACTTTATGGCCGGAATTCTTCGACATTTAGCCTTTAGTTCAGGGATTTTGAAGACAAAATTTTGTTTTTCCTCTTCTGTGTTTCATTATCAAAAGGTTTAGTTATTAAAATGCCCAGAAATTATATAATGATCATGTCGTATATCTAAAAATTAGAAATCAAGCAGTTCCTAAAATGGTAATGTTAACCCAGTTGGTCAATTTTCTAAACAAATGGATATATTTTGAGATAACCCCAAGTCACTATGTTAAATGAAACTCTAGAAATATATCTAAAACTCATCCTGGCTAATTATCCAAATAGTACACACAACCAAATAATTTGTCAGTTACTTAATGTTGTCAAATGCTTTTTTTAAATCTAGTTTTGTATTCACCGTTACGGTGGATCACCAAGTTTTTCCTTTTCTTCACAGCCAACCTTGAATATTTTTCAGTGCTCTTGTTAGAATAATGTTTAGTTTAGTTTATTGCTTCCACCATCAAGTACAGATAATGTACACTAGGTATTGTCGTATTAATAAAAATAATCTATAGACAATATCTCAGCCATAATGCCTGAGTCATTAGAAAAATTATTTTAGCTACCTATATTAGGTCAGTTTTTGAAATACCACATTCTAGATACTCTTCTACACTATAAAATGCCTTTTCCTTAAAAATTGTGACACTTTTGTCTAATGTTCGAATTGGTAGTGGAAGCTTATTGTACATCTTAAGCTGTTGATAACAGTGGCTGTTTGTGCTTTTACTAAGCCTGGAGTGATAAGTATCCAGATCATTCTTGTATCCTGTGTCGTGCATGTGAACTGAAGATCTTCATTTAAAATTTGGAAAGATTCCCTTTTACATGCATAATATTTGTAAAAATATATAAACAGGTAACTGTCATCATTTTTAGGCTCACGAAGGTAGTTTTACAGGAGTCTCTAATCCAGCAATTAGACGGACTGCCTTTTTCTGCCAAATAAATACATTATTTGATGTAGGACAATTGCCCCATAACCTGATCCCATACAGTATATCAGGGTGAAGGAAAGCATGATAGGATGCAAGTAGCATATCAATACTGACGGAAGTTTTCAGTTTCTGCAACAGATATCACACCCTGGCTAATCTCTTACAGAGTTCTGATGTATGTATTTCCCAGGTAAGTCTCGGATCTACACGTAGGCCTAATTATGTAACAGAAATACACCAGTCATTATTCACAGTGTGATACAAGGTAAATAGGATAATTTTCTATTTTAGTCACATTAATATTTAACTTATTGAGTTGAAACCAATTTTTAGCAATTTTAACAGATGTGTTGACTTGGTCTCGTAGTGTTGTGATACAAACATTACTGTTTAGGAAAGTTGTATCATCAGCATATAGAACTGATGTGCAGGGAACATTACATGCTAGGTCATTGATATCGACCAAAACAGGAAACGTTCCAAAATAGACCCTTGTGGACACATGCTTTAACATTTTCCATATCAGATGTTCTATCACTTATTACCACAATCTGATTCCTTTGATGAAGATAGGATACCATTAATTTCAGTTCATGGGCCCTTGCTCCATGATAACTGAACTTATGAATTCAGATTTCATGCGAGACACAATCAAAAGCTTTTGTCACGTCAATTAATGTAGCACCTGGGACTGTTTTATTCTCAAAATTATTTAATATGTCTTTGATGACACATTCAACAGCTTTTATCATTGAATGACCCTTTCTAAATCCAAACTGTTTGTTGTACAGCAAATTATTTTTGAAAAAGTACTCGTCGAGTTGTATAAATATACAGAATTCAATAATTTTGCTCAGAATGGGTACCACTATTATAGGGCTTTAATTTGCTGGGCATATTCTATACCCAATTTTAAAGATAGGGATCACTTTAGACATATTTAAACACTCAGGAAAACCACCTTGTCTAAGCATTAATTTTATTAAAAATGTCAATGGCATCAATATCATGTCAATAACTGCTTTGATTGTATTGTAGAGGAGACTATAAATGTCTTGGGTACTAGACGAACTCAAATTTGTAACAATACTACTGACTGTTTGAAGATTTACTTCCACCCACCTAAAATCATTATTCAATACATTTGCGGGAAGATCAAATTTATGCAACCAGTCTAAGAAATTATGTTTACTTGGATCCCATCTAATGAACAGCTATTATCCTGAGTACATGTTCTTTCATGCGCATTGATAAAATACCTATTACTCTGATCACATCTCTGTTATTTAAAATGTGACTAGCACTTCTTATCACAGACCATGCAAAAGCAAAGCAAAGTCATCTCCGTACAGGCAATGAAGGCCCTTGGAGGGGTGGAAGGTAAAGGCCTCCACTATCCGTATCCTCGGCACATGGTGGGTGAGAGTGGTTAGCTCTACGCACGGCCGCCTTTACCCCCAGGAAATAACCTGGTACTCATTTTTGATGTAGGCTGAGTGAACCTCAGCGCCATTTGCACCTCCAGAAATGGAAATCTCGTTTCATAAAATGTTACGACTGGGTGAACCGAGCACGTCTTTACCGCCTCGGCCAGGCAGCACCTAGACAGACCATGCAGCTTTGCATTTATTGTTCGCACTTTGGATATACCTGTCATTTGCTGAAAGTTTAGCCTCATGGGTGTGTTTTAATATACTTTCCTGTAGATTTTGAATATTTCTTTATCCTCTAAAATATTTAGTTTACACTTATTATAACAAGCTAAGTTAATGCTACGCATTTTATCCAAATCAGGAGTAAACCAGTTTTTAACTCTATTTATTGGTTGAGAGGTGTTGGCCTTAATAGTTACAACTTTTCAGGGAATGCTGAATCAAAATATATAATTATAATTATCATATTAATGAAATAAGAAAATGTAAAGTTGACATCACCCATGACATAAAGATTAGTCCAGCCAATTTTTATTAATTTGTCTTGGAATTCATTAACCCCTTTAATTGATATGACACGTCTGATGAATTTTAATTGTTTCGATGACTCAAAAGAATTTCTCTTACATTTCACTGTAAATTGAACCAAAATACCACCATGGTCTGACAATACATCTTGTCCTAGAAACGAACATTTGTAAAATGATTTGTATACATTGGTTACAACATTTTTTTTGCTAGTTGTTTTACGTCGCACCGACACAGATAGGTCTTACGGCGACGATGGGACAGGAAAGGGCCAGGAGTGGGAAGGAAGCGGCCGTGGCCTTAATTGAGGTACAGCCCCAGCATTGGCCTGGTGTGAAAATGGGAAACCACGGAAAACCATTTTCAGGGCTGCCGACAGTGGGGTTCGAACCTACTATCTCCCGAATACTGGATACTGGCCGCACTTAAGCGACTGCAGCTATCGAGCTCGGTACAACATTATTTAGTCATGCATTATTTGTTGTGGGTTTACCATGTGTACAATATGTCATGCGATCTTTACAATCATATTAAGGAAGTTTTGAGTATTTTGCGATACCTCTAAGATATTTATATTGAAATCACCAGCCATAGCAATCTTTTGATCATATTTATAAGTTGAATAAGAAATCAACTTCTCTAACTGTGATATAAATAATTTTACGTTGGTGTTAGGGGCGCGATACCGGTACACAGATACTACAACACAATCATATTCACACAATCTAATACCTGCTGATTCACAAAGGTTATTAATGCAAAAGGAAGAAATGTCTATTACTTCAAATTTAAGTGATTTCTCTAGTAAAAATACTTCCTAATTCAAAATCATGAGGTATATATAGATTGGTCTCATATCTAGTCAGCCAGTACTCATTTACACACAGAATATCAGTAGGCCTTTTATTGAGTATTACATCTAATTCATCCAGTTTATTTGTAATTGACTGTAAGTTAATGTGAAAAATAACTATGTTGATCATGATTGTTTCTAGTTTTGTTTCCACGGGTTCACTGATTTTAGTGAACTGATGAGAACCTAACCTAGTCTGCCTACCATGCACATTGACACTATTCCCCAATACGGTCTTAAAAGTATCTAACCTGTATAGGCCTAGACTACCATAAGTATAAATATAATTCCTTGACTCTAACACAACAGACCGACCTACATCGGTCGCTTTCTGCAGTGTTGTAGTGTTTTAGAGGAATGGCAGAAGTTTAACATTATACACCTTGAATCGCATTGGCGAACCCTATTATACTATTTACAACATAACCTCCAACCTATTTAGGCGCAGACCATGCCAAGTATACAACTTCGTTCCTAAATTACTTATTTCTACATATTTTATATTCTTGAAGTGCCTATATATTTTAATAAATTCTTCATTAACCTTGTTTTTCTCCCTGTTAACACAAGACCAAGTCGAAGATAGTGTCTATGAGGAACCAAAATACCACAACATTCGTGTGATGCAACTCCTGTAGTCTTGATCCGAGGGAAGAGATCATTCCTCTTGCATTATTTCTTCCCACGTCTTTAGTCCTTGCTAGATAAACAGCAACCCCAGTAGCTCCTAAGTTTTCAGCATTTTTGACTTTCCGAGGTTATGTAATTAAAAATTGCACCAGAACTAATCACAGCAGGAACATCGTGCTTACTGTTTTAAATTAGTACTGTAGCAATAATGCTCCCCTGACTATCGGCAAAAAGTCTTATCTTCACAGATTTCCGCGAAGTTTTGCAACTTGGTTTTACGACATTCTTGTTACTTTCAATCCGAATTTTCAAAAAATTAACTTCAGAGCTGTTCACTACAGATTCATTAGTAGCACTTGCAAAGGGTTCCAACCTATTCATTAAAACAGGAAAGTGACAACCGTCCTTTACCCGCTTTCTGAAGCCCGCGTATTTTACCGGCACCAGTTCCCATCGTCTACAATTTTTAGGCCTACCGGTAATTGTTTCAGTTCGCACAGGTTCATAATTCGAATCCAACTCGAGCTCTAATCCACAGTTCAAATACTTACTCTCCATCACATTAATCTTATCCTTAAGTGCGTCATTTTCTGATTTAAGATCCTCATTGTCATTTCGCAAAATATGTATAATTTCCAACGCATTTTCATATTCTCTATCTTTAGATTTCGAGCAGCCATCACAGATAACAACATTCGCAAAGCACTGATCACAAAACCAGTCTTCAATTGCATTCATTTCTTCCTCCCTGGGCCGCCCAGTGATCGCGCAATTTCCACATGATGCCGTTTTTAACTCTTTTACGTCATTAACCGCACTTAACATCATGTTTTACACTTACTTTCTCGTGAGTAGGTATAACCGTGTTCACATTAACGGACGCCATTTCGGAGGTTTTGTACGAAGTGACAAACTTTGTAATGTTCGATTTATTTCCTCAAAAACTTAGTTTCACGGCAGTGGCAAAACGCACTGGCTGCGCAAATGTCCTGTCTACTTTAAATTAGAAGGAAAAAGTACGAATCAAAAAATCTGTACTGATTTATCAGCATTACGAATATGAAGGCTTAGTTTTGTATTATGATTTCCAGCACACACACTCATTCAATCAAAACATATATCTCTCTTGACCAACGAGCTAGAATAACATAGAGGGGCGGAAGCGCTGCCTGGGTGAACCTAATAGAACGAACGTCGGCCATGTTTCCTGTTGTCACACAAGCAAGGGGGCATGGCCTTTAAATGACGAAAAGTGTAGAAAATGCGCATTTTATAAGCGCTGGGGGAGAATTAAAGTCCGTTGCCGAAAGCTTGAAGCATGAAAGTGAATACCGCCACTTCATCATATTGCGGCACGAGGCCAACATCACGATCAGTTGATTGTAGGGTAGTTCGAAATCATCGCACAGTGACATACGAATAGGCCTCGAAATCGGAACAAGAGCGTTACCCTGCTTGGCTGTTGTGGTTAAGCGTAAATTAGAATAAAAACGATGGACATAAATATTTATGACAGGAAGCCTTAAAATCATTGGGACCTACAATAGGTTACAACCTCATTCTGTTCATATTTTTAAAATTATTGCATCCTCATGAGTACTGTGAGGGAGGGCTGCACCTGCTATGCTGAACAGGGGCCTTATGGGGGGGAGAAGGAAGCGGCCGTGGCCTTAAGTTAGGTACCATCCCGGCATTTGCCTGGATGAGAAGTGGGAAACCATGGAAAATCACTTCGAGGATGGCTGAGGTGGGAGTCGAACCCACTTCTACTCAGTTGACCTCCCCAGGCTGATAGAATCCCGTTCCAGCCCTCGTGCCCCTTTTCAAATTTCGTGGCGGAGCCGGGAATCGAACCCGCGTTTTCAGGGGTGGCAGCTGCTCACGCTAACCAGTACACCACAGAGGCGGCCCATGAATACTTTACCACAATAATCGTTTAGTGTAATTATTTATTATAATATAATGTAGTGGGGATATCATGTTTCTCCCATTACCATATCATACTGGGATTACTAGCTGAAAGGTAAGCTTGAAAGTTGTCCATTATGAAGTGTGGCATAGTTTTAAAAACCAAGGTAACAGACATCTACAGTAAAAAAAGTAGCAGTAAAATGCTGTATTTATCATACTTAGTGTACGTTTGAACGAAATAAGTGTTTTTTGCGGTTACGTTTTCTTGGTGGTGGGCGCTCCATTTCCTTTATTTGTAAATGTGAATGAAAATTAAATAGGGCTGGAAATGTACAGAGCATAAGCAACTGAATTGAGTGGGATACCATTTATCTCTTTTCGCCCTCACAACGCATTGTTTCGTTCATTCCTTGTTCTTTAAACGAAATCTGAAACAAAATTCGACAAATAATTACCGTGGCTATCCGTACTTTCGCTAAGTAAACAATAAAATGGATTTAATTACAAACAGAAATTACAAAAAGGAATCTCGGCTATAATTCAGTAATACTTACTTAAAATACGACATATCCTTGGTTTTATTACTCCGATTAGAACAGCCATACGCTGAGCTTACGGCTGGCATTCTTGAAAGCGAGAATCTATGTTTTCACTTCTTATAACTTAGGGAATTAAAATGGCATGCACGATCTCCCTGTCACCTGAACATATGCTCTCGCGCCAATTCGCTTTGTTTTGACAACCGTTAACATGGCTGCCCCTTATCAACTTGCTTCAAGCAGGGAGCGCTGATGACAGGCATACAGCCCCTCTATGTTATTCTAGCTCGTTGCTCTTGACAAATAGGTAGTATCCATTATTTTTACATAAATGGTCGTAAACCACGCTTAAACCTGATTAATATAGTTTAATTTTTTACGCAATATGTCCTTAAACATCAGAATCGCGTAAGAGAAGTTTCATTCTTCTAGGAGCTTATCTAGAATATCGTGTGAGAACGTTTATAATAAAATTCTGTTTATCTTCTGCCACTATTTTGCGGTGCAAAGACATCATGCAAAGCCCACTAAGTCTACCATTTGTCATTTTGATATAAGCAAAGGTTTCTCCCTACGAAGCGTTCTGAAACTCCTCTCCGCTCTGCACTTTGTCGTGGGCAGGGATATATAAATTACCAAATACATAAACAACACCTACGCTTGGAGAAAAATCATTACTTTCGTTTAAAGTTCCATGGAATTCATATCTGGTTTACAGTCCTTGGTCTGCCACACGGAATACCACAATATTCTGCGTTCACCATTAACCTGTCTTTTTTGTAGGTTTTAGAAACAACTTTCATGGAAAGCATTCTTCCATTCTTAATGCCTTCATAACACAAGGATTGAGAGAATACAGCATCAGTATCGTCCTGTTATGCTCTCCAAAAAGCTCTTCTAGAGACTGTTTCAGTGAGTCTATGTAGGAAATGTTGATTGAAATTCTGTAATAGTCCTCAACTCTAGCTTCATTGTGGTTCGTCCTGTGATACTACTTGGCACAATGGGGGGGGAGCGTTATTTCAAATACACTATTAGAAGTTGTGTCCTCAGCATCTACCATTATTCTTTGAAAGTGGGTAATTGTGTCTTATCGTTGCTTTCTTAAAGGGTCCAGTAGCAACAAGGTATGTTCTCTAAACTTTGAAGAGCTCCAGACCTTCCGCTTGAAGGGAGTTTGTCACGGGTTCTACAATGGCACTGTATTTTGCAATTACGTGTATTGCAACAACAGAGGCCGAGTTCGATGCTGAACAGTGAAGGTTATGTGCACGTTGTCGAGACTTGGAATTGAAACTTCGCCAGTTTAAAATATTTTCGAGAGCCTTCATGAGACTGGAAACGTTTTCTGAAAAGAGCCTAATACTTTATACTTAGAGAACCGTCTTCATTTTTCACAGAAAAGAGGTAAGTCGCAGATCTGCTTTCTTCGAAATAGACCTACACGAGAATTTATTTATTTATTTATTTATTTATTTATTTATTTATTTATTTATTTATTTATTTATTTATTTATTTATTTATTTATTTATTTATTTATTTATTTATTTATTTATTTATTTATTTATTTATTTATTGGTTATAGAATGTCCCAGTGACCTAGTGACTCAAGGTGGGACTGCCCTTTACAATCACAGCTTGGCAGCCTTTAGTTCCAGTTAACAGATAAGGCATATGCCTACATATATAACAAGGAATGTTTCACAAATATTGATTTACATCATAAAACCTATATTCTACATGGGGAAAAGAAGAAATTCAAAATAAAATAAATTTAGAGGAAAAAATAGGTACACAGTGGTTATCGATTTATTCTCCAACATACTGTTCAAGGAAGTACCGGCGTAATTCTTTTTTAAACCTGTACAGCTTATTGATTTGTTTCAATTTTGATGGTACCTGCCGCATTATTCACAACAGAGAGTTCATTAAGGTCATTTATAACCAGGTTCAGTTTATGACTAGCAGAGTGACAGAAAATAGCCTTTTGGTACCTATCTTGTATTAATATTGCAACTCCACCTTCACGTCTTGCCAACTGTCGTATTCTTAACCACATAGTTTGGTTAAATCCAGACCAGAGCTTGTTAAAAAATTAAAAATTGAAGTTGGTTTGACTTGGCATTCATTTCTTCCAAAGGCTGAAGCCCAAGGAATTCTTCACACACTTTCATATCATCACTACATGTATTCTTGACGAAACGAAATCTAATAGACGGCCACAAGGTTCCAGTTATGTCAGCTGTCTCGTCAGCAATAACAGAGAAAGTACTGCATGAATTTGCTTCCGTAACCAATATCTCTTGTAATTGTTCATATTCACAAAATCTTATCAATTCATTTTGAATTCAATGAGAAGTTTTCTTGGCATTTTTTTTGTGCAGAATTTGAGGTGTGTTCTTGTAGTATAGCATCTCCCGTCTACAGGCGGAATTCCAATAAATGATGGAAAACTCCGCTGTCTGACGTTTTCTCACGAAGTGAGATATCATGGGTGCCACAGAAAATAATAGTTAACAAATTTTTTCCACCTTCTTTCTATTTTGTTCAATCTGATGGTGGAGACTACTATTGATTTGATCAGCTACCGTGAGTTGCATTCCTTCATAGATGTCCACAATAGTTTTTCGCCATTTCTGATGATTCTCTATGCCAATGTGATTTTAAATGGTCTTTGGCTCTGGCACTGAAGTCCCTACTTTTTGTGAAAGGTTTCGTGATGAATGAACCTTGAAGATCTCTTTTAACGCTCGGATTAAACAGAACACGTTCGGCATAAAAAGCCCTTCCGTTCATGAGAAACCATAGCCACGTAGAATAAACCTTCAACCACTAGTGTCTGAATTTGCGGCTAGTTCCAGCTCGCAAATTACCTTTAAAATCGTAGGTTACTTGTGGAACCCATTGTTTTAAAATTAATTCGTATTTAAGAGTGTCACATACATTTTCCTGGGTCAATAACATGCCAGTGTCTTTTTTGGCACATCAACTTTCAGAAACACTTCGTTAATAATTTCCCCTCCCTCTTGAAATTCCGCTTTATCACAGCATTATTCTATATCATATGAAGATTCCATTTCGCGAACACTGCACTTCTTCTTGATGGGGGTGTTGGGTTTTTTTAATGTTACCCAGTCACAAATCAGGAGTATAACGTTACGAACTCTGCACTCTTTGTTTTGTTCAACACTGTCACTTGACGCATTTATTTCCTCAGTACTTCCAGCCCCTTCACATAAGTTACTAAGTTTAGCCTTTTTGAAAAACCATCTTATATCCATTCCTAATGCATAAACGTCTCTAAATCGTTTGGTTTTATGAGCAATAATTTATAACCGCTAAGTTAAATAGATAAAAATTTCTAAATCACTTGTCACTATCATAGCCGCTTTGATAACAACACAAACATCGCAGAATCAATTAACTATTATACATTCATTCGCTTGTAGAAGATTTAACACTACAAGTTAAGAACCTACTACCGAGCTCGATAGCTGCAGTCGCTTAAGTGCGGCCAGTATCCAGTATTCGGGAGATAGTAGGTTCGAACCCCACTGTCGGCAGCCCTGAAAATGGTTTTCCGTCGTTTCCCATTTTCACACCAGGCAAATGCTGGGGCTGTACCTTAATTAAGGCCACGGCCGCTTCCTTCCCACTCCTAGCCCTTTCCTCTCCCATCGTTGCCGTAAGACCTATCTGTGTCGGTGCGACATAAAACAACTAGCAAAAAAAAAAGAACCTACTGTACAACAACAATGGCAGCCTGTCGTTCACTTATAGCAATCTTCTCCTTGTTCACAAGAAATTCATCACCGTATTATTGCACGCCTTAAAAATAACAAGATACAGAATTTCGCAGTACGAATCAAGATTACGGTAAGAAGAAACGGCGTAAAATTAGGCGAGAGCACAATAAATAATCCGCTTTGTAAGTATGACCCTACGGGTCTAATGTTTTACCAGTCAGCAAACATGACCTTAGTTTAGAGGTTGAGCTTCGCTAGTGGTGTGGTAATGTCTAAAAATATCTCCAGAACGTGCTTTCCCTTATGGCCAATGCCGAGAGCAAATTTCAAAGGTACGCATTGTATGGGGCCACTGATTAATGGTTATCTTCTTGGCCTCCGGTCCTCTGGGTTCGATTTCCGGCATATTGGGGGATTTTAATTGAAGAGGTTAATTTCCGTAGTTGCTGGAATGGGTCTTTTTGCTGTACCCAACATTACTGCAACTCATATATATATATATATACACACCACACTAACCTCGTGCACATAAACACACAGTTTTCCACACACTACAGATGCCGCCCACCTTTACAAGCAATGCATCAGGCAAGCTACACGAAATAATTATTAAATTGATTAATCTCTTGTGCACATTTTTAATTCAATGAAATCGAATATTCGGAAGTGTCTCTCAACAAATGAATACCGTGTTGCTTTTGGAAAGTAAAAGTGAAGTGTGGTGTAATATATTTAACTTGTCATACAGATTTTGTAGTTTTTTTAGCCGATGTCGTATCTTGCTGTATTTCACACAGACCTACCTGACAAATCACTTAACAATATATAGTACTACTCTCTACCAAATCCCTAAGAATTTGTATAGTTATAATGCTCAGTTCAGCCAGTGTTTTCTTCATTCGCTTCTTTTTCCGGAACAATAATTTTATTTCATTTCTGTAAGCAATTCCCTTGCTCTTCAGTTTCTCTGCGTGGACGCTAACACATGTTTCTCCTGCCTTAGCACTTGAGGTGGAGTGGTCGACGTAGGACGGGCAAGGAGGTGAGTGACTGGATGGGCACTTAGTTAACATTTTAACAGAATTTTATTCTTCAGTTCATTCATATTTTCTTTTTCTTTTTAGGCCCATATTGTCAACACACAATCAGGTTCAACTTCATCAGTATAACTCCACCTCCTAATCAAGAAAGCCATTATAATGTGGCATCATCACAACACTGTTTTATGTACAAAATGCACATAATTTTATTCGCATAGCCACTTACGGTGTTTTATAATTGACAATTCGTTGTTTTGAACAACATTTTTAACATATGATTTTAATTGGACTTCATGCTTCATATCATGTTCACACTGCACCATTTTAACATTGAAGATCGACAAGACGCTATCACGCCGCGTCACAGGATACAAAGACTTTGCATTTACTTATTTTAATGTGTCCTCGCCTTATTTGTAATGTTATGTATTTGTATTGGTGACTGAAGATGTCCTATAAGAGGACGAAACATGTTTCACGAGTGTAATGTAATGTAGTCTTTTTAATAAAGACAATTACAGTATTATAAAAGTGGAATTATAAAATCTAAATTTTCACAAGTTGATATGTGAATTAGATGAAGATTCAGTTGATATCAACAACAAAGGGCTAAAAGGAATAGCTCCAGCGATAAAAGGAACGGAAGCAGTTTCGTTTAACACAATGCGTACGCACACTAATAATGTGACGAGAAATTTAGAGAAACAAGTTAATGACGTTTCAGCACGCATAGAACATGTTGACTCGCTTATACGTTATATCGTGGAAGATCACCTTCCTCCGACTGCAAAATAATTCAAAATGAACAACAATAGAATATCGGGTGTAGCAGATCCTGAAGGGAAACAAGATGCAACATCAGTCTCATTTTTAGAATAGCAACCAAAATGTAGGCTACTTTAACTGAATGACGATGGATCCATAGATATGTAAAATAAACCACTAACAAACATCAGCAAACGTATTCATTCGACCGATGCGATCAATAAGCATACCTGGGAAAACATTCAGCAGTGCTAGGAGAACTCGAAAACTGAATAATGAAATAAGCAATCAACAGAAACTCAACGTTGATGTGGGTGGCACGTTGAGTATAGAAAATAAGCGAATTAATAACGTACACAATCCGTTAAATAAGAAAGATGTTGCAAATAAAATTTTTGTAGAAAAGTATGCGGCTGAGGGGATAGAAGTTGACGAGTTAAAACTTGTCTTATCTAAACTTCAGAAAGAAAATCTACCGGTACCTGTAGAATCTAACGGAGAATTAAATATTCTCCTATCCATGAGAGAGATGTTGTTAACAAACAGTATTTAGAAACGTTTGCTACTGCAAAAGAAGAGTTTGAAATGATGAAAAACGAACAGAAGTATAAAAAAGAAAAGCTCTTTTTCAAATTAGTAGTCTACCATCAAATCAGTCACCAATATACATGCTACAAAATAGTCGCCTTATGTATAAGATTCCATACACAGGTACACTAACACCATTAATAATTTCACCTAGTTCTCTGGTATATGCGATGATTAATAGTGTGAACAAGCCAATCGAATTAGAAGAAGGTGCACTAATTGCTTTAAAAGCAGGTGAATAAATTCAGTTCCTCCTAAAAATACAGAGCATATAGAAATAACCTTATATTTTCTTATCCTAGATTAGATTGCCTTCCTTCTAAAGAAAGGAAAGAAGAAAGAAAGAAAGATATAATACATATGGCCACGCTCGCTTTCTTCCTACTCCTTTACCTATCTGTGTTGGTGCGACGTAAATAAATTATCCTAGATTAGTTTGCCTTCCTTCCTAAGAAGAAAGCAAGAAATAAATAAATAAATAAATAAATAAATAAAGAAAGAAAGAAAGAAAGAAAGAAAGAAAGAAAGAAAGAAAGAAAGAAAGAAAGAAAAAGAAAATAAAGTGAACAAAACATACACTCACCTATAAGGGTGCGAATTAATTTAATCCTCCTCCGTCTTCTTCTTCTTCCACTATATCGAAAGGAAAATTTAATGTAGAATTAAATACGCTTATCTCCCCCAATCCTACAATATATGTTTTCTTGAAATATAAACAAACATTAAAACTCACCAATTAATTATTCTTCTTCTTCTCGAGAAGCTACAATGCACGCGGTGAATTTTATTAAGATAGCGCTGCAGAAGAGATCATTAAAGCTTTTCAGAAAGAAGAGTGGGAAGTGTGACATGTCGCGCTCTGAAATTATGTAAGTATATAAATTAATGAAGAGCTGGTATTCTTCGTTAGACAATGATCTCATACGATTTACAACAGCGCGCTCAAACGCGCCCTCAACTTCGCTGGTGTACCGAAGCTCACACTCTTCTTGAAGACGCAAAAACTCCTGCAACGCCACCAGTTTCTCAAATAAACTTTTGCGGAGATCAGACGTGGTACACGTGAGTGCAATGCTTGTACGACCGAGCTCGATAGCTGCAGTCGCTTAGCTACGGCCAGTATCCAGTATTCGGGAGAGAGTAGATTTGAACCCCACTGTCGGCAGCCCTGAAGATGGTTTTCCGTGGTTTCCCATTTTCATACCAGGCAAATGCTGGGGCTGTACCTGAATTAATGCCATGGCCGCTTCCTTCCCACTCTCAGGCCTTTCCTGTCCCATCGTCGCCATAAGACCTATCTGTGTCGATGCGACGTAAAGCAACTTGCAAAAAAATCTGTTTGTACGAACAAAATGTCGTGATTTCAACAAGCAAAAACTCACTTTATATACACGTATAACAGGAACACGTAATTTCAAAACTACTTTCTAAATCCTAGTGGGCACAACATCTCAATTTTCGCACAGCCTGCTAACATTTTGGCAACATGTTCATATTTTGCTGGCCCGCAGGAATACAAACTGTCAACCTTCGACTACACGTGCTAGCCTACATTCCCCGCGACACGTTGACCCCTACGAGCTTGGTAAAATGCTCGTCTGCAGCTTCCTGACTAGAACCCTTTCACGACGTACCGAGCTAGGTGTCTGGCAATTGCACAGACGTGTAGTGGTGTTTTTTATACACACAACTAACTCGCGTCGTCTTCTTACGGGTTGGTAGGAAGTAGCTCGCTGCAAACATCCGGCTTGATTTTCACGACGAAGCGAACTGACTGTCTGGCGTTCTGTCTGAACATATGCGTAATAGATTATTTTTATACACGGTAAACTCGCGCCTGCTAATATTAAAAAACATAATCTCTCACCTAGCATTTAAAAAATATATACCAAGCAAATTCGCACACACCTTTAGTTGGACATCCAGAAGAGAGAGGATTTCAAACCCTACTGTTGCCAGCCCTAAAATATTTCTCTGTAGTTCCCTATTTTCACACAAGGCAAATGCTAGGAGGTGTACCTTAAGGCTACGGACATATTTTTCAAACTCCCTATTCCTTTCCTCTCCAATCGTCACCATAAGACCTGTCTGTGTCAGTGTGTGAATAAATAGAAAATTATCGTCACCATTGGCATCAGTGTGTGTGTTTAGAAACTGTTGAAGATTATGGAACGTCAACAACTAAAGAATGAGTTTGGGGAGAAAAAACGCAGAAACTACCACCAAACACAGCTGTATATGTGAAGTACGTACGCCAAATGTTAAGCCGGATGCGTTACGTACTACATATTTCTCACTAGTAAGTGATGCTATTTCAGCCTATTACATGCATGGTAGCTTACTTCGAATGCCACAATATCTAATTAACTATTTACCATCTGGGTTTCTCTCAACGTATGCTGCTCACGACGTAGATTTTGCTTGGGAAAAATTAACGTTCTACACAAAGGCTTGACTCGAGATAGCCGCATGCCATCGTTGCTAACACACTATAATCATCGTAAAGATAGTGGAGTTGATTTTGAAGGTCCGAATCCAATGATTAAGAAATGCGAACCACGTAAGAAGGAATTTAGATATGTATTTTGAACAAAAAGTTAAATAAAAAATGTGATATTCTACATACACTGACTGACAGAGCAAATGCAACACCAAGAAGGATTGGTCAGAACTTTATGCCAATTGCAGGGTAGACTGACGTCACTGAGGTATGCTCATGATGTGAAATGCGCCGCTGTGCTGCGCACGTAGCGAACGATAAATGGGACACGGCGTTGGCGAATGGCCCACTTCGTACCGTGATTTCTCAGCCGACAGTCATTGTAGAACGTGTTGTCGTGTGCCACAGGACACGTGTATAGCTAAGAATGCCAGGCCGCCGTCAACAGAGGCATTTCCAGCAGACAGACGACTTTACGAGGGGTATGGTGATCGGGCTGAGAAGGGCAGGTTGGTCGCTTCGTCAAATCGCAGCCGATACCCATAGGGATGTGTCCACGGTGCAGCGCCTGTGGCGAAGATGGTTGGCGCAGGGACATGTGGCACGTGCGAGGGGTCCAGGCGCAGCCCGAGTGACGTCAGCACGCGAGGATCGGCGCATCCGCCGCCAAGCGGTGGCAGCCCCGCACGCCACGTCAACCGCCATTCTTCAGCATGTGCAAGACACCCTGGCTGTTCCAATATCGACCAGAACAATTTCCCGTCGATTGGTTGAAGGAGGCCTGCACTCCCGGCGTCCGCTCAGAAGACTACCATTGACTCCACAGCATAGACGTGCACGTCTGGCATGGTGCCGGGCTAGAGCGACTTGGATGAGGGAATATCGGAACGTCGTGTTCTCCGATGAGTCACGCTTCTGTTCTGTCAGTGATAGTCACCGCAGACGAGTGTGGCGTCGGCGTGGAGAAAGGTCAAATCCGACAGTAACTGTGGAGCGCCCTACCGCTAGACAACGCGGCATCATGGTTTGGGGCGCTATTGCGTATGATTCCACGTCACCTCTAGTGCGTATTCAAGGCACGTTAAATGCCCACCGCTACGTGCAGCATGTGCTGCGGCCGGTGGCACTCCCGTACCTTCAGGGGCTGCCCAATGCTCTGTTCCAGCAGGATAATGCCCGCCCGCACACTGCTCGCATCTCCCAACAGGCTCTACGAGGTGTACAGATGCTTCCGTGGCCAGCGTACTCTCCGGATCTCTCACCAATCGAACACGTGTGGGATCTCATTGGACGCCGTTTGCAAACTCTGCCCCAGCCTCGTACGGACGACCAACTGTGGCAAATGGTTGACAGAGAATGGAGAACCATCCCTCAGGACACCATCCGCACTCTTATTGACTCTGTACCTCGACGTGTTTCTGCGTGCAACGCCGCTCGCGGTGGTCCTACATCCTACTGAGTCGATGCCGTGCGCATTGTGTAACCTGCATATCGGTTTGAAATAAACATCAATTATTCGTCCGTGCCGTCTCTGTTTTTTCCCCAACTTTCATCCCTTCCGAACCACTCCTTCTTGGTGTTGCATTTGCTCTGTCAGTCAGTGTATTATTAGAGTAGCTTGAATATAATAATTCTTCCTACCTTTGGTGCATACACGTCAAGTTTTTTCACAGCAGGCACATGCTGAGGCTGTGCCTTACCTGGGGCCCCACGGTCGCTGCCTTCCTGTGCCGTTCCTATCGCCATAAGACCTATCAGTGGGACGTAAATAAATTGTAAAAATATACGTTGACAATGCAATTATCCAACATGAAGATTTACGGCCGGATGCCCTTCTTGACACCAACATGAAAAATTCGAGCGCTAATCCAGATAATATAAACGCTCATAAATAATAATTAAGTAGGTAGAAAACATCAGTAAAATCGAAATGTAAGAACTGACCACTTATTTACACTCAATACAGTTCATCCTCTACTCGTAGAGCTGGAGGGGTGAAGCACGGTTAGTCTGCTCGGTCTCACATTAGTCTTCAGTAAAGCATACAAAACAAGAAAACAGAACAGGTGGGGCACATTCCGCAGACGCATGGCCTTGCCAGTGATTTTGCCGGGGGAGGCCCCCACAGGGGGTGCTATCGGGCGCGCTTGTGTGGAGTCTGAGTTGAGCTGGACTCCTCAAATGTTACCTACACGTGTTTAACGTAATGCTGAACATCCCCATGCTTGCCAGGCATTGTGTAGCACCTGTTCTATATTTGACATACAACCTTATCAATTATTCACCAGTTTCGCAGAACATCGATTGAAATATCGTAAAATAATATTTCGGTGGGAACCTGTTTTGAGCAGAACACAGAATTTCTAACCTCTTCAATAATTGTGACTTGTAGGCCTAAACCACGTATATCTCTAAATTTTGAAGTTTTACTTCAGGTAGTCAGACTCTGAATATAACAAATACCGATAGGCCTATATACATACAGCATGAGCAAAATAAATAACATCTTAAAACATTGACCTAGTCAATTCTTTATTGAAATAATAATAATATCACTCTCCTTCATCTATCAGCTGATTGAGTACTTGGCTAAAACATGGCGGCTGGAATCGAACCCGGGACACTCAGAAACCGGGTGGGGTATTTTAATAGCTCGGGCTTGGGGACTGGGTGTTAACCTTTGTCTCTACACTTTTCTCTTCATACTCAAACAACATACCTCACTACAAATCACCACAGAACACGCAATAGCGATTACATCCCTCCATATACGATTTGCGTCTGGAATAGCGTCCGGCCATTATACAGGACCAAATCCATTTGTGTGACGCTGTTTCCACCCACAACCCCACAGTTGTGGGAAGAGCGGTAGAAAAAGAAGAAGCTATTGATAAAAGTGATAATGCATTAGCAAATCTGCTTGTTTTCACCGAGCAACAAGTAGTATTTTCTCAAACGATAAGTATGTTCTATAGTGATACTAATAATTAATTCCTCGTTGCGGGGATCAAACCGTACCCATCATTAAAGGAACACTATACACAACCCGGGGATCATGACAGTTGCTTGTTTTCGTCATTAAAGAGTAGCAGGTTTTCGCTATTATTTCTATTGGTGCCACGAGTAAAATGGCACAGTATATTGTGTTAACTTATATTACGTTAACATAAATATGGAGCTAGGTAATACAATTTTGTCTACCCATCGGTTAACTAGTCATATTATTTTCTATCTTCTGCGCGTGTTCAGATTATGTACATACCGATAAGTCATATATAAAAAGTACAATTCTATGTATAGTTTTATGATACTGCGTTGTATTTTCTGATATGTAAAACCATGTAACCTGATATATGGTAATGTTATAATTTTAAAAAAAATTTAAATGACCGAGCGAGTTGGCCGTACAGTTAGGTGCGCGCAGATGTGAGCTTTCATCCGGGAGCTAATGGGTTCGAACCCCACTGTCGGCAGCCCTGAAGATGTTTTTCCGTGGTTTCCCATTTTCACACCAGCCAAATGCTGGGGCTGTACCTTAAGTAAGGCAGCGGCCACTTCCTTCCCATTCCTAGGCCTTTCCTCTTCCATCGTCGCCATAAAACCTATCTGTGTCGGTGCGAGGTAAAGCAAATAGAAAAGAAATAAATGTAGGCTAACTTTCCAGTCATCACATACATTATTCAAGACAATGACTATACTATTTTATGTCACATGTACTATAATATAAATGTTATGATAGGCCTAGCTACCAACACAGAATGTTTAACCTCTTCAATAATTGTGACTTGTAGGCCTAAACCACGTACCGGTATATCTCTAAATTTTGAAGTCTTACGTCAGGTAGTCAGACTCTGAATATAACAAATACTGATAGGCCTGTATACATACAGCATAGCAAAATAAATAACATCTTAAAATATTGATCTAGTCTATTCCTTATTGAAATAATAATAATATCATTCTCTTCCATCTATCAGCTGATTTAGTACTTGGCTAAAACATGCCGGCTGGACTGGCATTGGCCACACAGTACATATAGAGTCATTGTAGAATAAGTAGTTCTCTCTTGCCATCTAGCGAGCGATCAGCGAAGCACATAGTCTGCTGTCACCATGTACCATATATTAAACAGAGATTACTGTAGTGTTAGCACGATAACAACTGCAGATACATTGGTTATGATATTTATACCATTTACGTGTATTTCTTAGGGTAGGCATTGCCTCAAATGACTCCAAGTAGTTTCGCCACTTGTTAAGATACTGACGAACCAATTTCAGAAGTAATCCTATTAAATCATTGCTAAATGTAAAATATTTCCTACGTATTTTTCACATATTACTTTCAAAACAAGGAATACTATATCTTAATTTCAACGAAATACATTTCACGAATAAGCAGAGTTATCGTCAGTAAACAGAATGCGCATTCCTGAAACATCACACTATGAATACACAGTTTTAAATTATTATTTAAAAGAGAAATTCCTAATTAAGTCACATCAGATCTCATTTAGAATCACATGCACAGAGACAGACTGATGTTCACAATATACAGCATATAAACCAGCGCCGCGTAGTGTAGGGATAAATCAACCAGCAGAAATCGTCACACTATGCATTTCTATTCATCCTGGTTACGGGTTAATTAGTTTATTTTTCATTGTGTAGTGCAGTGATTTGATGTTTTAAATAGTGCTTACAAATCTTGGAATATGTGATATAGTTGTGCACCTTTCTGTGTTTCAAACATAAATTTTCTGCAAAGAAGAACAAATGCAATGTGTGTCTGAAAGTGATTTCTCGCCGTAACTTCGTCCTAAACGAGAATTCTAATTTATGTGCTAATTCGTTTTTTAAATTGTGTGGTGTTGTGAATTGTTTTCCTTTCTTCTTCTTCTTCTTCTTCTTCTTCTTAATCTGTTTACCCCCCAGGGTCTGTTTTTCCCTAGGAATCAGCGAGGAATCCCACTCTACCACCTCAAAGGCAGTGTCCTGGAGCTTCAGACTCTGGGTCGGGGTATACAACTGGTACGATCACCTGTACCTCGCCCAGGCGGTCTCACCTCCTATGCTGCACAGGGTCCTTGAGCGGGGATGGGAAGACTGGAAGGGATAGACAAGGAAGAGGGAAGGAAGCGTCCTTGGTCTTAAATTAGGTACCATCCCGGCATTTGCCTGGAGGAGAAGTGGGAAACCACGGAAAACCACTTCCAGGATGGCGGAGGTGGGAATCGAACCCACCTCTACTCAGTTGCTAGGGGCTTTTAGGGGCTTTTACGTCGCACCGACACAGATAGGTCTTATGGCGACGATGGGATAGGAAAGGCCTAGGAGTTGGAAGGAAGCGGCCGTGGCCTTAATTAAGGTACAGCCCCAGCATTTGCCTGGTATGAAAATGGGAAACCACGGAAAACCATCTTCAGGGCTGCCGATAGTGGGATTCGAACCTACTATCTCCCGGATGCAAGCTCACAGCCGCGCGCCTCTACGAGCACGACCAACTCGCCCGGTTCTACTCAGTTGACCTCCCGAGGCTGAGTGGACGCCGTTCAAGCCCTCGTACCACTTTTCGAACTTCGTGGCAGAGCCGAGAATCGAACCCGGGCCTCCGGGGGTGGCAGGTAATCACACTAACCACTTCACCACAGAGGCGGACTTTTTTCTTTAACTATGTTTAGAAGTATTCTAATGTGTGTGCCTTTTTGTACTTCGAACCGAAAAATAGAGCAAAAGGACACTACCATTTCACGAATTCCCTGTAGACCAGTACAAAACTAAAGAGTAGCTCAAAGAAATTTCTCGCGATAACTTTGTCTCTAATACTAATTCTGCTCCTTCTGTTTGTCTGTAACGTTCATTTCAAAGAAAAAGATTATTCATTCGTAGGAAAAGTAGGAGAGTACCAAATAAAAGTTTCTGTACCACCAGTGTTCCATAACTATCATCTTTGTAAGGTGACTAGTAAGAAGAATCCTAGAAGAAAAATTACTAGAATCGCACCACCCTCACCCAAAAAACGCAAAATATTTGAAGCTGCTTATCATTTTCAAAACTCCGATACAAGCTTTTCAACAGCCAATAACGGTAGTACAGCCAATTTTGTATCTAAGATTGATATAGGTTAAAGCCATACATCCAACCAGGCTTATGTACTCTATACAGTATAACATCTTCTGAGTATAACATCTGAGACTACAAGTATACCATTACACGTGGACAACATTATTTCGCCGGTTTCTCTAAATTATTAAAACATATAAGACGTCTTTGAGAAAATCGTTGATAATGTTCCAGTTCTTAATACTTCAAAATTTGAAGATATCTGTACACAGTACTGCCAGAGAGATAGAACGGTGTGGTATTTACATGTGTTCTGAATTTCTTTTATTCTGTATTCAATGGTTTCTGAAATAAAGGTATTAGGTGATAACATTTGTAATTTTTCAGGAAATCACTTCAAAGTTTGTGCATTTTGCAGAAATCATTTGTTGCCTACCACTACAACTAACAAGCTGACACAAGACTGAGAACATTATGTTGAAATTTATGAAAACATATTCTGACGAAATCTCATACTGTTGAGATTTACTTATATATTAAATTTTTAAATTACATTTTCACTGTAAAACAACTAGCATAAGGTGAATATATGCCTGAAGCAGAAATGATATTACAAACACAAAGATGACTAAAACAACTGAGGGCCGGTTCGACCATCTGATGGTGAAGTGGCTGGCAGCTGCCCAGGGAGTAAATTACCCATGGGTGTAAATCAGCTGGTACTATGGCTTGCGTGCAACTACCTCCGTGCAAGCGCTAGGTAGCTACCTAGAGCTAGATACCAATATACGGTGTTGGTTAGACTGATTTTCAGCGACTTCTAGCTTTCGAGTGTGGTGCTATCTATCGTCAGATGTATGAAGCTCATTTCGATTGTCTTATTTTCCTGTGCTTGCATCTGATGATTACCACCAAAAAGAGCTGAGTCTTAAGAGTTATGGACAACGATTTATGTCAAGCTTCGTGATTTTAATTTATGAGTTTTAAAATCAATACCTAATTGGGATTAAAATCTCGAGATTACAATTTCCTTACTTGTCCGCATTTGTGGTGAAGTGGTTAGTGTGATTAGCTGCCACCCTGGAGGCACGGGTTCGATTCCCGGCTCTGAAAAGTGGTATGAAGTCTGGAACGGGGACCACTCAGCCTCGGGAGGTCAATTGAGTACAGGTGGGTTCGATTCCCACCTCAGCCATGCTGGAAGTGGTTTTCCGTGGTTCCCCCTTCTCCTCCAGGCAAATGCCGGGATGGTACCTATCTCAAGGCCACGGCCACTTCCTTCCACCCAACCTTCTCTATCCCTTCCAATCTCCCCATCCCCCGCAAGGCCTCTGTTCAGCATAGCAGGTGAGGCCGCCTGGGCGAGGTACTGGTCATCCTCCCCAGTTGTATCCCCCGATCCAGAGTCTGAAGCTCCAGGACACTGCCCTTGAGGTGGTAGAGGTGCGATCCCTCGCTGAGTCCGAGGGAGAAACCGAACCTGGAGGGTAAACAGATTAAGAAAGGAAGAAAGATTACATTTTCTTACGCCAGATATAACCTGTCATGTAAGGCAGCGTTTTGGAAAGTATTCTCGTAGTAGATTGGTCAAGTCGCTAGCTACGTGATAGAAGGTACGCAGGTTTTCATCGTCGTTCTAATTTGCATATAAAATTTATTTTCCTTTCCTGCCATTGTTCTTAACTTTCTTTTACGCGCTTACATATGCGTACACACACACACACACACACACACACACACACCTTTCTTAAGGACTTATTGCCTTTGAGCATTGTATCTGCAGGCTTCTGTGACTTGATTAAGTATCTCCACGATGCACTATTTGCAACTAGCACTGTGACTTCGTTTAGTTTCATATGCTTCCATTTATTGATAATGCATTTCATTATAACGTTTAACTTTATGAAGATAAAGTCGGAAGGTAGGCCTACTGTAAATGTGAAGAACTAATCGGCGTAAATATCCATTCATAGGAAGAGAAATACGGGAATGGAATAGTTTCCAATTTCTTCGAAATCATTTACAAAAAGACTATGTAAACAACAGATAGGGAATCTGCTACCTGGGCCACAGTCCTATATGCTGTTGTAGTGAAGTACGCAACACACTGAATCCGCTTTAGCTGCACTTTTATTTTAAACCACAATTATCGCTACACAAGCTGGATATCGTGGTTCAAATCCCGGTCACTTCATGTGAGATTTGTGCTGGACAAAGCGGAGGCGGGACCTGTTCTTCTCCGGGTACTCCGGTTTTTCCTGTCACCTTTCATTCCAGCAACACTCACCATTATCATTTAATTGCATCTATCATTCATTAATGAATCACTTTGGGAGTGGCGACCCCATCGTACTAACAGCCTATATATGCTTCATTCATTACATCCCTGACCCGGTCAATGACTGGAAAACAGGTTGTAGGTTTTATAGCTACACAAATGTACAAAAACAGCTCACTCCATTTATACTTTTTTCTGTCGCTTTTCTCTCCGCAAAGAAGAGTTATCTACGGTTTTATTTCACTCAAAGTACACTAGGGGCGGCCTACACCGTTCTCCCTCCAGTAACCACGTTACGATACAAAGACAATATAAACATAAACAAAATATACCATAATTACAAGAATATTAAATATATACAACATAATCTAAATAGCGAGTGGGAAACCTGACAGTCCTTCCACTGCGTGATATTGTTACCACTTTCTCCTTGCTGGATTTGTCCTGGAAATTCGCAGTTGATCCATCAGGGGGACAGAGTCCTTGCAAGACACCTGGTCGTTCTTCATGACGAGCTGTAGAAGTTTCATCATCTGCTGCTATGAAGTAGGCTGGTTTCAGGCGATCAATGGAGACATTCACAGATTTATTTTTTATGCTAACCGTGAAATATTTATCAGTTTTGGCAGTTACCAGGAAAGGACCTTCATATGGGGGTTGCAAAGGTTTTTTCACTCTATCAATTCTCAGAAATACATGAGTACATTTACTCAAGTCTTGATGGACGAACACAGTTCGGGAAGTTTTGTGCTTAACTTCCACAGGCCTGAGTTGCTGCATGTACTGCTGAAGTTTGGAGACAAAAGTATCTGGTTCGGTATGAGATGGAGGATTATCAAAGAATTCATCTGGAAGCCTAATATGCGTGCCATACACCATTTGTGCAACTGAACTGTTCGAGTCCTCCCGGAGTGATGCGCGTAGACCTAGCAACACAGTCGGAAGGGTGTCTGTCCACTTTATAGAGTTGTGGGCTTTGATAGCAGTTTTTATTGTTCGATGCAGACGTTCAACTTTACCATTGCTCTGCGGATGATAGGGTGTCGTACGTTTAAGCTTCACACCACACAATTCAAAAAGATTCTTAAAGAGCTGACTTTCGAACTGTCGGCTTTGGTCAGTAACTATATTTGCTGGGACTCCAAACCTCGTCACCCAATGATCATAAAATGATTTTGCTACCGTCTCTGCTGTTATATTTTGCAACGGTATTGCTTCCATCCAGTTGGTGAAGCGATCTATACATGTGAGGCAGTAGAGATAGCCATCAGAAGGTGATAGATGGCCAACAATGTCTATGTGAACAGTGTTGAACCTCTCATCAGGTTCTTGAAAATGGATGACTTGCGATTTTGTATGTCTTGTTATTTTGCTTTTTTGACATCCCATCCAAGCTTGCGTCCATTTCCTGACGTCATTCTTGATACCAGGCCAGATAAACTTGGAAGTCGTCAGCCTAACAGTAGTCTTTTTCCCTGGATGCGTCATGTTGTGGATCTGAAGAACGAATTGTTTGCGAAATTCTTTTGGAATGTATGGCCTTATGTTGTTTGTGGAGGTATCACACCACAGTAACTTTCCAGAAGGCATTGGGTAGCTCTTGAACACGAGTGACTGACTTTCCTCCTGAAGTTGTTTAAGTTCACTGTCTTGACGTTGACTTTCAGCGATTGTGTCGTAATCGATGACAGTCATAGATTCAATCCGTGACAGGTTATCCGCAACGATATTGTCCTTGCCACTAATGTGTTGGATGTTTGTTGTAAACTGGGAGATATACTGAAGATGTCGCAGCTGCCGTTGAGATGCCTTCTCATTTCTCTGATTAAATGCAAAAGTGAGTGGTTTGTGGTCCGTATATATTATGAAGTCCCTTCCTTCGAGAAAATGTTTGAACTGCTTGACAGAGAGGTAGATTCCTAACAGTTCACGGTCATAGGTGCTATACGCTCTCTGTGTATCGCTTAACTTCTTCGAAAAGAATCCAATAGGTTTCCATCCTTTTTCTTCATACTGTTGCAGGACACTTCCTACTGCAAAGTCACCTGCATCTACTGCCAGGGCCAGCTGGTATGTTGGGTCTGGAAATGTAAGCAGTGCTGCATTTGCCAATTCCTGCTTACATTTTTCAAATTTTGTGATAGCTTCTGGTGTCCAGTTAATTTGTCGCTTATCTTTCTTCGTAGTACCTTTGAGATAAGCATGCAAAAGAGACTGCGTTTCTGCTGCAAATAATTTAAAATCTGGGTCACAGATTATGTTACTGGAAGTGACAGGGATTATTAAAACATCGGCTCCACTATCCACTAGGAAGTGCAAACCCGTGTTTTTGTCACGTACAAATAAACGGGGTTTACAGCAGTCCTTACTATATTCAGTAGTGGAGCTTGCTGCCAACTCTACCACTGTTTGGTGTTTTCCAAATTTTTCCACGAGCATGGAGGCTTGCATTTGTCAGGGAAGCACTTATTACCAAATCTGAAGTGGTAGTAACAGTACTTTCCGTTTGGATCGTACTTCTTTTTGCTTCGGTTTCGGCTCGAACTTCGACTGCGGGGCCTAAAATTGCGCATTGAAGCTATCTGTTGCTCTAGGGGGGCTATCTGTGCCGAGAGTTTCGTGATAGCGTCGTTACTTACGGGCGCATAAGGACCGCTATTTTCCACACTGTAAAGTTTACTGCAGGGATTCATTTAAATGATTTTGTCGGCCATAATTGCGATTTTTCCAAGTTTTCGTTAGATACGATTAGAACATGCTTGATAGAGTCCGGTAATTTCTCAAGCCACAAGGTAAGAAGCACTTTTTCGGAAACATTCACGCCTGCTAAGGACGGCATTTTCCTTAAAAGCTTACTAGGTTTCAGATCGCCTAATTCTAGGCCTCTTACCAACCGTTTTATTTGTTTATCTTCGCTTTCCTTGAAGATATTTAGAAGGCGTTCTTTAGACGCGGAATATTTATTCAGTTCCGAACTTTTGATAATGTCCCAAATGTTTCGAGATATTTAGGTTCGAGCTGAGACACGAGGTATTTAAATTTAGTGTCCTCCTGGGTAATTCTTGAAATAGAAAACTGAGCTTCCACTTGAAAGGACCATATTTCAGGTTTTTATATCCAGAAAGGAGAGAACTTGATGCTTACCTTGTTAGTTTCACCCACCATGTGTCCTGAATGAGATACGTTTGCCGTTGGCGTACCCGTTGTGTTGTTTTCATGAATTGTTCTTCACGCTTACACTACACTTATTATCCGCGCACTTTTTAGTGATAGATTTTTGTACTCGTTGGAGAAGTAAGAAGGGTTCCGTCAATACTGCCAACTGAATGGAAATGAAATCTGAATTGAATCGATAATATGATCGATCGATATGAATTTTATAAACCTTTATTATTTTAAGCAAACAACTGTGTCGCACACACAATATTTAATACTATATAACATTTCCCGTTGCGAAACGTGTTCCTAGCATGAATTCTATAGTTTGGCTTTGCTGTGTAAACAACAACAGTACGAGTACTTAAAGTGTACGCCAGATGGCGCACAGCGATGGTAAGCGATTCTTAGTTTGTGTTTCAAAGGTTGCCAATACGAATCTCGAAGATAACCGAAGTCGACCGCTTCAGCACTAGGGTGTAAATCTATCACTAAAAAGTGCGCAGATAATATGCACTTCGCGATGTTTATTGAGCACTTCCGTCACTGAATCAGGTCGGGGTCACCAATTATGTAGTGAAGTACACAACACACTGAACCCACTTTAGCTGCACTTTTATTTTACACCACAATTATCGCTACACAAATGAACAAAAACAACTCACTCCATATTTACTTTTTTCTGCCGCTTTTCTCTCGGCAATGAAGAGTTATCTACGGTTCTTAGTTCACTCAAAGTCCACTAGGGGCGGCCTATACTGTATTAATCATAAAATAACTTTCTGTAAGTAGCACACATATAAAGAATTTTCCTAGTAGACATAATATTGTGATTAAACATTTCAATGAAATATATTATTAAAATAAAGTATGGAAAGAGGATTACTGATTAATACAACGCTTATAATGAAAATTCGTCATAATTTAGCCTCGAAACTGCATACCGCATCAAATGCAACGAGCGCGTTAGCCATTGGGCTACGAGAATACTTGGGGTAGTTAACCCTCGACTGGCGTTGTGAAAACTTTGGTACGTAAATGGCGTTGTGGGGTCGAAAATGATCCATAGAATGGATGACCTCAGACACCCTTTATTTATGTTTAAAAAAATACATGTCAATTATATTTTCCTATACCTTTCGCATTACCTACAATGAGAAATGAATATATTTACTGATTATAGATTGTGAGATAATGCACAATTGTTTTAACGTCACAGATTTTAAAAGAAATTCCCACTCCCATGAATTAAACTTAAACGAAAACAAATTTTAAATGTTCATTGCTCCAAAGCCAATTCAAAGGTACTTTTAAATATTATAGTATACAAAACTCATAGAACTTTTGAATTTCTCAGTCATTTACGTCATTTTCACAACCACTTAATGGTTGGAAATTTGACAATAATGTTCTGACTTTGACGTCTCACTTGCCTGTTGGGTTCGGTAATTGACCACTTCTATCTGTTCCTACCAGAGAAAGATGATGGCTGGTTATGGACGTCTAGGTTGTCCGTGAGACTTCCCACTTCGTCTTTCTCAACTTCTCCCTATTCCGAATCCGTGTTGTGCTCGGAATTGTAATCTAGATAATTTTCATCTGAGAGATAGCTGTCGTCACTTCCTTCGGCATCTCCCTCTTACACACTGCGATCCTAGGATCATACACTGACATGGCAGGGTGAGATGTGGAAGCCATAGCAAGGCTTACACGAAGAAAAACTGCCAAACACGCAATTCGAATGAAATATGAACACTTACAAAATTTTAAGTCACGACAAACTTCGTAACACAAACACGCCTAATTAAGGCCACGGCCGCTTCCTTCCAACTCCTAGGCCTTTCCTATCCCATCGTCGCCATAAGACCTATCTGTGTCGGTGCGACGTAAATCCCATAGCAAAAAAAAAACAAACACGCCATTGTGGGGTTCTGAACGGCACCACACATTATTTAAATCAAGTTCCTCGGAAAACCAATATTTACTAAACGCTATAACTCCAGATAGCAGTTGACCTTGCACTATGTAACAGCTACAGTGAGCGGCGATAGCCAGAAGGGAATACGGAGGGAGCGCCAGGGTTGTACAAATTCACTGGTATCTTTAAAGAGCCCACAACGCCAGTCGAGGGTTAATATACATACACTAAATTATACGTAGCGTCTGAAAACTGAAAAAGTAGAAAATTAAAGCACATTTGAAATGATTTCCAAATAGGTTTTGATTTTATATCCTTATAGACTTTGTTTGCGAAAGATTGAGTTATAAAATGTGTTCCCTACGCCACCGATGCGAGAGGCTGGTGTGACCGTTGCAACTCAAGGGAAGCATTAATGTTCAAAATCCTGCAATACACTATCGATCACTGTTACTGTATCATGCTTTTTTCAGTACCTATACTAAGCTAATTTAAGTTGTATTTATTATACTTCTGATCTTAGTTTAAACTTATTGTAGTGTACTGTAGAGTAGTATACGAGTAATAACTTATTAGAATTTTGCGTGCTTATTTTATTATTGTAAAATATTTGTGTAGTACCGGTATAGTAGGGGATCTGTAGAAACTCTTTTACTAAAACTCTGTTGTTGTAATTAGGACAAGCTTAATTGCAGTTTAGATTTGTGTAATTCCTCTGTATTAATTTCGGTATTCAGTAATTAACAGGTGTTGTAGGATAGAAATAGATTTCGACTAAGTAGTATTGTAGGGAAATCGTATATTAATAACCTTATTGTCGTGTGATCTTTGAGTACTCTCCCAGACAATATGTCACTCCGTTCAGTTTTTTGCACATAAGTTATTTTATTTCGATTTTTTCCGTAAATAATGGCTAAGGAGTGCAAGTGTAGGGATTGTGGGTGTGGGGAAGCATTGAGGGGTATGAGGGAGGAGATGGAGAATTTGAGGGAGATAATTAGGATTCTCACGGAAGACAGGAAGGAAGATAAGCCTCCCTCAAACAATGTACAGGTTACAGTAGGTGTATAAGAGGGAGAGGTAGGAAAGGGGGAGTTGTAGAAGACAGGTGGTCTAATGTTCTAAGGGGAAGGAAATTGCAGGCTAAGGGCTGTATTCAGGAGCAGAATTCAGGACAGGTGTCTGTGCGAATTCGGTACGTGCCACTCCCGGTACAGCAACAGAGGGAAGATGAGGAAAAGGAAACTGTTGCTGAGATGTGTGGAAGTAGGAGGGAAAAGGTAGGAAAGGGAAATGAAGAGTAGAAGATAGGACAAGACAGATGAACAGGGTCATCGGGAGGAGAAAAGGGAGGAGGAGGTAGCTTCTGCAGCTATCAGGAAAGATAGTGCTGACCAGGTGTGGAGGGGATCAAATGAGGTGGGTAGGATTGAGGCTCTGTTCATGGGGGATTCCATCGTTAGACATGTGGGGAAAGTGTGTGGAGTAAAGGGAACCAGGGTAGAGTGTTATCCAGGAATTAGGTTGAGGCAGATGTTGAGGAATGTTGAAGAGACGGAGAGGGGAAGGAGAAGGTGGTAGTTTTTCACGTTGGCACCAACAACGTAAGGCAAGCTGATATCAGTACCAACATAGTTGGGGATGTGTGGAATCTGATAAATTCAGCACGGATGACATTTAAGAAAGCGAAGATTGTTATCAGTGGAATTCTGTGTAGGAGGGATACTGACTGGAGGGTGATTGGGTATTTGAATGAGAGTATGGAGTGGGTATGTGGGAAACTGGGAGTGAAATTTCTAGATCCTAATGGGTGGGTAGGAGATAGGGTTCTGCGCTCAGATGGCCTTCACTTAAATCGCGGTGGTACGTATAAGTTAGGAAATTTGTGTGGAAGGGTAATAGGGAGGTACATTCCGGGAATCGGGGTTGTCTAGGGAGCGGTGATAAGGGTACAGAGATCTGGAAATCAAGTAGCGATGACATAAAATGTTAGTGTTGAACTGTAGAAGTATTGTAAAGGAAGGAATAGAATTGAGTAATTTAATATATATATATAGTTACCAGATATTGTAATATTAGTTGAATCATGGCTGAGAAATGATATAATGGATGCAGACATTTTCTCACGGAACTGGAGAGTGTATCTTAGAGATAGGATACGAATGGTGGGAGGGGGAGTATTCATTCTGGTGAAAGAAGGATTTGTAAGCTATGAAACATGTAAAGATGAGAAACATGAAATTCTATGTGTAAGGCTCATTTCTAATGATAATAGGCAACTTGATATCTTTGGAGTGTACAGACCGGGAAAGGGTAGCGCTGACACGGATTCAGAATTATTTGATAAGATAATCAGCTATGTGGGAAACGACATGGAAAGGAATGTGATTGTGGCCGGGGATCTGAATTTACAAATGTCAGTTCGGAAGGAAATGCGAACGACAGGAAGCATGGCCAACAAATGGAAATAAGCTAATATGGGAAGGACAGTTGATTCAGAAAGTGATGGAACCAGCTGGAGGGAAAATATCCTGGACGTGGTACTGGTAAAACCAGATGAGCTCTATAGAGAAACCGAAATAATAGATGGCATTAGTGATCATGCAGCTGTTTTTGTCGTACCGTAGTTGAAAACAAATGTGTTAGAAAGGAAGGTCTTAAAATTAGGACTATTAGGCAGTACCATATGGCTGATAAAGCAGGCATGAGGCATTTAAAAAAAGTAACTATGATCGTTGGAAAACGGTAAATAAAAATGTAAACAGACTCTGGGGTGGGTTTAAATAAATTGTTGCGGAATGCTAAAACAGGTTTGTACCCTTAAAGGTGCTAAGAAATGGTATATCCCACCTTATTATAATAGAGAAATAAAGAGACTAAGAAGGAGGTGCAGATTGGAATAAAATAGAGTCAGAAATGGCCGTGGAGGTAAAGAGAAATTGAAGGAACTTACTAGGAAATTGAATCTAGCAAAGAAGGCAGCTAGGAATAACATGATGGCAAGCATAATTGGCAGTCATACAGTATTTAGTGAAAAATGGAAGTGTATGCATAGGTATTTTATGGTAGAAACAGGTTCCAAGAAGGACATTCTAGGAATAATTAATGAACAAGGGGAGTGTGTTTGTGAGGATCTTTAAAAGGCAGAAGTATTCAAGCAGCAGTATGCAAAGATTTTTGGTTACAAGGGTAATGTCCGGACAGAGTAGGAGTCTAATGCTGAAGAAGTATTAAAAATTGCGTATGATAACAATGTCATTTACAATAAGATACAAAAGTTGAAAAATAGAAAAGCGCCTGGAATTGATAAGATTTCTGGGGATGTACTAAAGGCAATGGGTTGGGATATAGTACCATATCTGAAGTACTTATTTGATTATTGTTTGGTCGGAGAAGCTATACCAGATGAATGGACAGTTGCTATAGTAGCCCCTGTGTATAAAGGAAAGTGCGATAGACATACGGCTGAACATTACAGGCCAGTAAGTTTAACATGCATTGCATATAAGCTTCGGGAAGGCATTCTTTCTGATTATATTAGACATGTTTGTGAAATTAATAACTGGTTCGATAGAAGGCAGTTCGGTTTTAGGAAAGGTTATTCCACTGAACCTCAACTTGTAGGAGTCCAGCAAGATACAGCAGATATCTTGGATTCAGGAGGTCAAATGGACTGTATCGCGATCGACCTATCTAAGTCATTTGATAGGGTGGATCATGGGAGACTACTGGCAAAAATGAGTGCAATTGAACTAGAGAAAAGAGTTACTGAATGGGTTGCTATATTTCTAGAAAGTAGATCTCAGAAAATTAGAGTAGGCGACTGACCCTGTAATAATTAAGATTGGAAATACTCAGGACAGTATTCTTGGACCTTTATGTTTTCTTATATATATAAATGATTTGAGTAAAGGAGTGGAATCAGAGGTAAGGCTTTTTGAGGATGATGTTTTTCTCTATAGAGTTATAAATAAGTTACAAGTTTGTGAGCAACTGCAACGTGATCTCGATGCTGTGAGATGGACTGCAGGCAATGGTATGTTGATAAACGGGGTTAAAAGTCAGGTTGTCAGTTTCACACTTAGGAAATGTCCTCTCAGTTTTAATTACTGCGTTGATGGGGTGAAAGTTCCTTTTGGGGATCATTGTAAGTATCTAGGTGTTAATATAAGGAAAGATATTCATTGGGTTAATCACATAAATGGGATTGTAAATGAAGGATACAGATCTCTGCACATGGTTATGAGGGTGTTCAGGGGTTGTAGTAAGGATGTAAAAGAGAGGGCATATAAGTCAGGTAAGACCCCAACTAGAGTATGGTTCCTGTGTTTGTGAGCCTCACCAGGATTACCTGATTCAAGAAGTGGAGAAAATCCTAAGAAAGGCAGCTCGATTTGTTCTGGGTGATTTCCGACAAAAGAGTAGCGTTACAAAAATGTTGCAAAGTTTGGGCTGGTGGGAGAAAGGAGACCAGCTGCTCGACTGAGTGGTATGTTCCGAGCTGTCAGCGGAGAAATGGCGTGGAATGACATTAGTAGACGAATAAGTTTGAGTGGCGTCTTTAAAAGTAGGTAAGATAACAATATGAAGATAAAGTTAGAATTCAAGGGGACAAATTGGGGCAAATATTCATTTATATGAAAGGGAGTTAGGGATTGGAATAACTTACCAAGGGAGATGTTCAATAATTTCCAATTTCTTTGAAATCATTTAAGAAAAGGCTAAGGAAAACAACAGATAAGTAATCTGCCACCTGGGCGACTGCCCTAAATGCAGATCAGGATTGATTGATTGATTGATTGATTGATCTTATCGGGCCCTCGAAGTGGCCGATAAATTAAACGCCGCGTAACTATGATTTATGCTGCCGATGGCGCTACCTGGAAGTGGTAGAACGGAAACATCCTCTTACGAGGAGGGCAAGTTACGCGCTACTTTGCCAGTAGGTGGTAGAACCGGCCCTAAGTTTGTATGATAACTCCCTACAACCACCCTTGAATTAGTACTTTCGTCTTAGTTTTCCGTTTCTCTTTCCGGGTATTTGTTACCCATACATTTTCTTTCATTGATGAATCCTTTATGCCGAATAGTACTTGCTACATGGCCGCAACACAACTCATTTTTACCAAGATAACCTGAACTTTAACATTTAAACACTGATAAGAAGGAACCAATACTGTTATGACAGTAAGTCGAACGTATGAATCTAATTGTTACTTCTGCAATGGACAGTTTACAAAGTATTTGCTCAAAGTATATTTTTTCACTCTCCCACGCTGGTATCTTCATCTTGTCGCGATGTGGGAGCTTGCGTGCCTAAGTGATCCTGAGAGCTATGCCGGCGGGAGCATAAGCTCCTGGTAGGGCCACCCAAGCCGGACAGGTCAAAGGTTATAGGCCAGCCTAAGAGGGATACCCTGGTTCTCCAGGTTGGGGGTTGATCATGGGGCTAACAACCCTATATAGGAAAAACAACTCGTTACGAATCTCACAGACAAGAATAGCCGGACTGATGATAATGGTAAACGACCCACGCTAGGAAATGGAAGATTCAAACGGAAATATGATATGTATGTAGCAACCTGGAATGTACGAACCCTGAATAAACCAGGAGCCCTAAACAATCTAAAACAGGAAATGGAGAAATTTAATATTGGAATAGCAGCAATTCAGGAAGTCAGATGGAAAGGAAATGGTGTTTTTAGAAGTGGTAGATATACAGTTCTGCATAGTGGCGGAGCCAAAGGTACAATAGGTGGCACAGGCTTCCTAGTGGATGACAGATATAAGTCAGCAGTTTTGAATTTTAAACCTGTGAATTAAAGAATATGCACTCTAAGGATGAAGGCCCATTTTTTCAATATCACCCTTGTGTGTGTGTATGCACCTACAGAAGAGGCTGAGGATGAAGAGAAAGATATGTTCTATGGACAATTGGAACAAGAAATAGAATGCATCCCAAGACAGGATGTAAAAATCATACTTGGAGATTTCAACGCTAAAGTGGGTAAAGAAGAAGCCTATAGGTAGACAGTTGGGAAGGAAAGTTTGCATGATGAGTCAAATGATAATGGACAGAGGCTAATTGATTTTGCCATGGGAAACTCAATGGTGGTGAAGAGTACATGGTTTCAGAGAAAGAATATACGGAAAGCCACTTGGTGTTCACCAGATGGTGTCACCTTTAATCAAATATACCATGTAGTAATTGATAGGAGACATGCATCTGACATACTACAAGTTGAGAGTTGTAGGGGAGCTGATTGTGATTCGGACCATTACTTGGTATGGGTAAAATACAGGCAACGTATTGCAACTTACAGATCTGCTAAGAAAGGGAAAGCTCCAAGGAGATATATGGTCTCAAAATTGAAAGATAAAGAAACTGCACAACTATATGAATGCAGGATGGAGAAGAAATTGGAGGCTAAACAACAAAGCTGGGCAGTGGAAAACATCGAAGGAAAGTGGATTTTATTGAGGGATGCATTGCAGGAAACTGCAGATTAAGTACTAGGAGTTGAAGTAAAGACCAAAAGGCAAGGACGGTTTGATGATGATTGCAGAAGAGCAGTTGAGGAAAGAAGTGAAGCAAGGAAGAAAATGTTTAGCAGGAAAACAAGAACATATGTAGAAGAATTTAGGAAGAAGAGGAAAGAGGCAGACAGAATTTGTAGGAGAAAGAAGAGAGAGGCAGAGAGGAAATGGATTACAGATTTGGAGGAACAATATGATATGCAAGAAGTACGGAAGTTCTATGGGAAAATAAAGGACGTACAGAAAGGTTTTCAACCACATGCTGTATTCTGTAGAGATAAAGAAGGAAACATGATTGGGGGAAGAGACCGGATTCTTGACCGATGGGCGGAATACTTTAGTGAACTGTTGAATGTGGCTGCAGAGACGGTGAGATTGGAAGAAGTGGATGGGCAGCCTTGGCAGGATCCTAGCCTAGATTTAAAACCAGTGCCTGTACCATCTATAGAAGAAGTGAGGACGGCAATTAAGTACTTGAAGAATAATAAGGCTCCAGGAAGTGATAACATTTCAGCTGAGATGATTAAATACGGGGGTGAGCAGTTGACGCAACTTGTTCACCAACTAATTGTGGAAGTTTGGGAAACAGAACAAATGCCAGAGCATTGGAGCTTAGCAATTATTTGCCCAATTCATAAGAAGAAAGATAAAGCAAATTGTGAAAATTATAGAGGTATATCTTTGCTTAGTGTGGTTTATAAGGTCTTAGCCAAGGTTTTGTCTATGAGACTCACTCCACTGGTTGAGCAGATACTAGGAGACTACCAAAGTGGCTTTCCACAGGGTAGATCAACAACAGATCACATCTTCACTGTCAGGCAAATAATGGAGAAATGCTATGAATATAATGTGGATGTGCATCAGCTGTTTGTGGACTTTCGGCAGGCTTATGATAGTGTGAAGAGAAGGAAACTGTATCAAACAATGAAGGACATGGAGTTCCCAACTAAATTGATAAGACTGGTACAAATGACCCTAACAGGTACTAAATGCACGGTTAAAATAGAAGGAAATCTTACTAAAGAGTTTGAAGTAAACCAAGGTTTGCGGCAAGGGGATGTGTTATCTACCCTGCTCTTCAATGTGGTTTTGGAGCGTGTGATGAGAAAGGTGGAGGTCAGTAATCCAGGCGGTACGCTGTTCAACCGTGTAACACAGAATCTGGCTTATGCTGATGATGTTGATATGCTGTCTAGAAGATTGAAAGACCTAGAGGAAGGACTGGATAGATTAGAAAAGGAAGGAGGTGAAATGGGCCTAAGAGTGAATAATGCCAAAACTCGTTACTTGTTTTCATCTAGGAGGACCGTAGTAAGGGAAGACAAGTGCATAAAATTAAATGGGATTAACTACGAGAGATGTGAAAAGTTTAAGTATTTAGGAGTGCTGGTGACAAAAGATAATGACATGAAAGAGGAAATAAAAGCGAGGATTGCTGCGGGCAATAGGGCTTACTTAGCTTTATTGGAAGTGTTTAGATCATGCAGCCTTGGTAGAAGATTAAAGTTGACAGTCTATCGAACAGTATTACAACCAGTGGTAACTTATGGCTCTGAAACATGGACAATGACCAAAGTAGATGAAGAACTGTTGAACAGATGGGAGAGAAAAATACTGAGAAAGATTTTTGGCCCGGTGAAGGAAGGGGAATTGTGGAGAATAAGGAAAAACAAGGAATTGGAAGAACTCTATGGACATCCAAGTATCGTAACCGAAATAAAAAGCAACAGATTAAGGTGGTTGGGACACGTGGAGAGAATGCCAGATAATAGGGCTGTCAAGAAGATCTATAAGGGAAATCCAGGTGGTAGAAGATGGAAAGGAAGACCCCGGAAAAGATGGCTGGATGATGTGGAGGAGGATTTAAGAAAGATGGGAATAAGAAGATGGAGGAGGCGTGCAGAAGATCGTGAAGATTGGGCTACAATCGTCAGAGAGGCCAAGGCCCTACAAGGGCTGTAGCGCCGAGGAGTAAGTAAGTAAGTATATTTTTTCACTGAATTTATATTTAAAATTGTAGTGCAAGGTATGAATGACATGTAATTTGAAACTATACATATTGAAATTAAAATTTAAACATGTTTGAATCAAATATTTGTTATCCATACGCCGAATATTTAAGTAGAAAAAGATAAGACCACCCTGCCTGCCCGACAGGAGCACTTGGAGAATTTCAAAACTCTAGTTGAACAATGACTCTTAAGCTCATGTTTATTATCGGAAGACAAATGAGTAGATCGAATTTAATTATTACAGGTCATCTCAGCCTTTACGCCAGCACTCGTGGAAGCTCCCATTGCGGGAGCCCCCCGGCAGAGCCACAGAACCTGTCAAGGCCATGCGTGTGCGGAATGTGCCACACCTGTTATGTTTCTCGTTTTGTATCTTTACTGAAGGCTAATGTGAAAGTGAGAAGGCAAACCGTGCTATACACTCCAGCTCTACAAGTGGGAATGAACATTATTGAGTGTAAATAAGTGGTTAGTTCTTACAATTCTTATTTACTGACTTTTCTTTATTTTTATTTATGAGCGTTAATTTTAGCTTGGTTAGCGCTCAAATTGGTCATGTTGGTGTCAAGAAGGGCATCTAGCCGTAAATCTTCATTTTGGATAATTGCATTTTCAACGGAGTTTTTTGTACAATTTCCTTTTACGTCGCACCGACACAGATAGGTCTTACGACGATAGGAATGGCACAGGAAGGAAGGGGCCGTGGGTCCCCAGGTAAGGTACAGCCTCATTATTTGCCTGGTGTTAAAATGGGAAACTTATCTTCTGGGCTGGCGACAAGGGGGTTCGAACTCCCATTATCTCCAGGATGCAAACTCACAGCTGCGCGGCCCTAACCGCACGGCTAACTCGCCCGGTTGTCAACGGGAAAAATACAGTTAAAGACGTTAGAGGACGTGTGTGCATAAAAGGTAGAATAATCATCATATTAATGCTAGTCTAATAATGTAGAATAACACATTGTTTTATTTACATTTTCTTTCAAAATACCTTTCTAAAATTCCTTTTTTTTTTGCTAGGGGCTTTACGTCGCGCCGACACAGATAGGTCTTATGGCGACGATGGGATAGGAAAGACCTAGGAGTTGGAAGGAAGCGGCCGTGGCCTTAATTAAGGTACAGCCCCAGCATTTGCCTGGTGTGAAAATGGGAAACCACGGAAAACCATTTTCAGGGCTGCCGATAGTGGGATTCGAACCTACTATCTCCCGGATGCAAGCTCACAGCCGCGCGCCTCTACGCGCACGGCCAACTCGCCCGGTCTCTAAAATTCTTCTTACAGGGTACGCATTCCTTAATCATTGGGTTCGGACCGATAAAATCATATCTACCATCTCCACGATGATTCTAGTTGCGATGGCAACGACGGCATATGACTACCTCGAGAAAAGCCTTTGTGTAGATAGTTTTTCCCAAGCAAAATCTACGTCGTAAGCAGCATACGTTGAGAGAAACCCAGGTTCTAAATAGTTAATTAGATGTTGAGGCATTCCAAGTAAGCTACCATGTGTGTAATAGGCTGAAATAGCATCAGTTACAAGTGAGAAATAGGTAGTCGGTAACGCATCAGGCTTAATGTTCGGTGTACATACTTCGCATTTACAGCTGTGTTTGGTGATATTTTCTGTGTTTTTTCTCCCCAAGCTCATTCTTCACTTGTTGACGATGCATAATCTTCAACAGTTTCTAAACACACACTGATGGCAACGGCGACGATACGTTCACACATTTTTAATTGTAGATTACAATTGGATGCCGTTATGCATCAGTAGATTAAGCGCCATTTGACGAAAATTGAGATTTTAGCGCCATCTTGTAGAGGAAGGTTTGAACTATTTATAAAAAATTCCCCACTGCATTACAAGAGGCCGTTAGTTGTTAGTAAACAGAAAACCTAAGCGACAAAGCGGAAATCAGTAAAAATGTAAATTGCATCAGTAGACTATGCGACATTCCAGTTTGCATCATTAGACCAAGTGCCACATTCCTCACATTGCGCGCGGATGACAGCGAGGTAGCCCGCGTTTTCGATAGTGCTGACATTTTTCGTGGTGATACATTGAGTGGTTTATCAAGTGACGAAGTTCAGCGATGTATCAAGTACTTCCAAAAGTAATGAGAAAGACAATGCTACTAATGCAGCTTGCTAAGAAGGTTGCGTCTGAGAATCATTCTCTTGAATTTGATGCCGAATCTCAGTAAGTAAATCTAAATAATTCAAGACACTGGCGACCACGGGAAAGTAGAGTTCCCTTTCACCAGGCATTAATACCTTTGTGGCCAAAAGGAAAACCTATCTCTGAAGCCAAATTAAGAGACTCTGGTTCGCTGATGCACTTAATACCTGCAGATGCCAAACAATTTTACCAGAATCTTCAAGCAGATTCTGACATCGTGGATGACGTAGATGGATTTAATGGAGAACCTGATTTCGAGATTGAATGAACTGAGAGCAACAATCTTATTACCTGTCCAGTGATTTGTGCGTATTTATGGGAGAAAATATATTTAATCACATTTTCTGTCTCAAGCAGAACAAAACAACGCTTAAAAATATCATGTCAATACTGTGCTCTCAGAATATAATAGGCCTATCGTGAAGGAAAATCCATTCAAAAATTGTATAGACTACAATGGCTCGTGTCTTACCATTTGTATTTGACTCAGATAAGTTGAAATTCCTCAAATCAGTAAGTCGTTATAGCAACGACTTTAGAGAATAGCTTCCCTTCTAGAATATCTCCATCTAAAACGTGAATAATGTACCGGAATTGTGGCGCGGCTCGTGGTAGATCAAGCACTTAGCGGGCCTTTTCAGGCAGTAGGAGATACAGTTTTCAATCATGGCTGCCGCCACGTTATATTTTTTGAAGTTTTACTCAGTAGATACACAACAGTTAGGGGTTATTGGTGTAGCATCGTGATACATTATTCGCACTTGAGAAAAACCTTAAATTGCATCAGTAGATTAAGCGCCATTTCTTCAAGAAAATCTATGTAGTGCGAGTACAAAAACGTTGAAATTTGGTGAGAAGGTACAATCTATTATCCTACAACACCAGTAATACCATATTTAGCAAAATTACGTTCCCTCGAATTTACACATAGAACAGATTTAAACGCGATTATCTCGCAACCAAATTTTGGCGCTTGGTCTAGTGATAGACAACGGCATCCAATTGGCTTTACGTCACACCGACACAGACAGGTTTTATGGTAACGATAGAGGAGGAATAGTATAGGGAGTTTGAAGGATGCGGCCGTAGCCTTAAGGCACGCCCCCTAGTATTTGCCTGGTGTCAAAATAGGAAACCATAGAGAACTATTTTAGGGCTGGCAACAGGGGGGTTTGAACCTAACCTTTTCTGGATGTCCAACTAGAGGAGTGAGCGAATTCGCTTGTTATATCTATATATTTGTTAATGCTAGGTGTGAGATTATATTCTTTATTATTAGCAGACGCGAGTTCATTGTGTGTAAAATATAATCTAGTACACATATATTCAAACAGAACGCCAGACCGTCAGTTCGCTTCATCGCTAAAATCAAGCCAAGTGTTGAGCAGCGAGCGACATTCTAAAACCCATAAGAGTTCGACGCGAGTTAGTTGTGTGTACAAAATATCACCACTACACATCTGTGCGATCGCCAGACACACAGCTTCGTACGTCGTGAAAGTGTTCTAGTCAGGAAACTGCAGACGAGGTTTTTACCAAGCCCGTAGAGGTCAACGTGTCGCGGGGAATGTAGGTTAACACGCGTAGCCTAAGGTTGACCAGTCTGACGAGGAATCTTAGCTCTTCGCTAGTTTGTATTCTTATATAATTTCCGATCGGGAGAACCCCTACTTCACTCTCTCCTTTCTCCAAAAATTTAAATACTTCGGGTGCAGTTTGATTTTTATTAAAATGCGCGAAATTGTAAAATTTTGGAAGAGATGTCGGAAGAGGTGCATGGTGAGTTTTTAATTTTTCTTTTTATTTCAAGAAAATATCTATTCTGCGATATGGAAAGACGAGCTTATTTAATTCTACATTTTCTTTTCGATATAGAGGAAGAAGGAGAAGAAGGAGGAGGATTAAATGTATTCCTTCCCTTATAGGTGAGTGTAAATGATGTTTTATTTTGGGAGAAAGAAATACTCTTTAATTCTTTTTCTCTCTTTCTTATTTAATTCTACATTAATTTTCCTTTCTACATCGAGGAAGAAGAAGAAGAAGAAGAAGGAGAATGATTAAAGTTGTTCCCACCCTTATAGGTAAGTGTAAATGAGGTTATTTTCCTTTTATTTCTTTCTTTCTTTCTTTCTTTCTTTCTTCCTTTCTTTCTTTCTATCTTTCTTTCTTTCTTCTTCTTAGGGAAGAAAGAAGGAAGGCAAAAACCGTAAACCATGGAAAACTATCTTTCGGGCTGCTGACAGCCGAGGGTTCGAAACTACTATCTCCCGGATGCAAGCATATAGCTGTGCGCCCCGTAACTGCACGGCCAACTGGCGCGTTAGTGATTGCTTATCGGGAAATCAATAAATAAGAGGACTTAAAACGTTATATAATTTATTGAGGAATATGTTACATAAATAATTTGAATTAATTATGTATAGTTGAGGAGTAAATATTTCCTTGATTGAGGTAAAACGCTACGTCGACACCAACAAAACAAACCCCACTGTTTCTTGAGAGAGGGAATTCTGCTACAATAGAGAGGGAGAGAGAGATTACTATAAGTAGGTAAATCTATTCGTAGACAATAGAGTAGAAGTGTACATAAGTTAATTGAGGATATGTGTGGAATAACTACTTAAGCCGGCTTAAGTAGTTAGTCCACCCATTATGAATTCTTAATCCCCGATGTCTGTTTTAATATTCATAAAAATAGTTTGCCTCCGACGATCCTAGATGGAACTAGAGGCAAGTATTTCAATAGGGTGTTTAAGTTGTTAGTCTAGAGGACATGGCATGTGGGGATCAAAGCACTTTGTCATTGCCAACCATGATGTTTCCTTGCATGCGACATTCAGCTTTAATCATGTGAAACTTACAGTGGCTTATTATCACAGACGTTTATTATTTTCTCAAAGAAACGAACTCTTATTGAACGTAAATGGGATTTAAACTTTTTAAAAATGTTTCGTCCTGGACTGAAGTTGCTTAAAAAGAATGACGTTTTGTCCCTGCTCAGGTTTATGACTCCAGAAAAATTGAAAGTGGTTGAAGAATGTTGCAGTTGGTGTGCCCTCTGATGACTTTAATGACTTAGAAGATTATGTAAATGACAGTGGAGGAAATGATTGAAATTTGAAATGACACTGTATCTGTATGATCTGTTATTTAAAAACATATTTCTCTATAATGTTTAAAAATCAATTTTAGTGATTCGTTTTTTCATGCGCTGAAAAAATAAGTAAATGTTGATTTTTCGTTTATGTCCTACTGACGAAGTGTATTTCGTTATGAAATAAACTCTTTTTAGAAAAAATATGCAGTTAAGAGTTAGAGCAAACACTCATTAACTCGGAAACTTGGGTTTGAAATATGTTCAATGACTAACGACTTAAGACTTGTCTTTTGTGATTGAACATATGCACTAGATAAACAATATTTCGAATTAAAGTAAATACTGATGAACCCTAGGAAAGAAGTATACTAGTAATATAACTTCAAAATAACTGCCAATATATGTGCATGTTTTCGATTGGCAGAGATTCTAAAACTTTGATCGTGTTTTTCTCAGAATTTCATTTTCTGACTTAAGTCGTTAGTTCACCCATGCCGTCAATTAATATTATATTAACGCACATACCACCGATATTTTTTACAATACATATTCTTTCGGGATGCATGAATTAAGAGTGGCGTCGAATCCCAACCAGGATACAAATACATGGTTGCCCCTTCTCCATAACATTTTATCAATAAGGTATACTCTAGGATGCTTTGTCTTCTTCACTTCTTGTTCATAGGACGCTCCATATATTGCTTTATTTTGATAGTCGTGAAGCAAGTAAATTCTCGGTAATGTTTATTTTATTTTGTTACAGTAAATAGTTCATTATCCAATTAGGAGTATAGCTCTGTGTGAAATATCGCTTAATTTTACTTATTCGTACAATGTCACCTGCTTTATGTTTTGGTGGATAAGAAGACTTCTTTTTCTTTATTTCTGGTCATTTGTACACATTTTCAGGTTGTTGAGCATCATTTTTGACTTCTATAGGTTTCATACTAATCGTAGGAACTTTTCGATTATTATATTCGTCGAATAGTTTAGGTAGCATTCGAAGGCGGTGGTAAGAACCCCATGCAGAGAATTTCTGCCACATCCACAGCTTCAGTGTTCGATTGAAGCGTTCAACTGCGCTTGAGTTCAAGCTGTTCCCTGTCGAATAGTGTTTAATGTTTTTGTAATCTACTGTTGAAAATCGTATTATAAAATTATTTCCCTCTGTCAGTTTGAAGATGTTTCGTAAAGCGTTTATATTTAGAATAAATACGTTCCAGATTTTCTAATATTTCTTTTCCGGTTTTTGTTGCAAGTTGAACTCCCATGCATACTTTGAATGAACATCAGTTACAGTCAACGTGTATATATATCCACCTATAAACTTTCGAAAACAGAGACATATTGCACCCGCCCAACTCCTGAGTCCCAGACTAGCATTTATCTCAGGGGTGATCAGTTCGAAAACGAATAAAAAAAATTTTATATCAAAAAAAATATATATATATTGGCGCATCAAATGAACACAGGGATGAACGGGGCATGAAAATTTAAGGTTACGGGGAACGACTCATTCATGGATACAAAATTCTGACTCCACAATAGGACTGGGAAGTGACAACTTAAATTCCATGGGCATACTGGACTAACTACAATGAAAATATATGGAAGCTGTTTCCTATTGAAATTGCAATGAGGAGCAATTTATTCACTTATTTTGCATACTACACATGATGACAAATTTACATTGGGACACTTTTAATCCTGAAAAATAAATGACATAATATTTGGATTTTACCTCACTACTCTGGTAGTGTAAAACATCTGGTGAATTCGTCCCAATTGGTTACTGGGGATCGAATTCACATCCGTATGATTGGACGTTTCACCGCTGGAGATATTCTTTCGGCGACGAAGGCACGACAGTAACTTTTTACTGTCGTCTCCTCGTTCCGTTTGGACATGAGACACTTCCCGTATGTACATTCTGGTGAGCCGGACACCCACCGTAGAAAATGTTATCGCCTCGAAAAAACGGGAATTTATAATACGGACAAACTCTAGCCTATTATTTCCAGATTCACAAACACACCAGGTAGAGTTCATTAACTCAAAAGCTACTTTAATATTTACACTTGTCAATACGACAAGACGTACGGAAAGGTTCATTACTCTGCTCTGACCCTGCAAACATGTGCCGTCAGTGGGTTATTTACGTATCTACCGCTATCTCCCCGTGAAAACCCAACATGTGGTTCGGAGCAGTTCGACACAGGATGACTGTCCCTAGCATACCCTCCTATGATTATTAGATAATATCATTACCATTCTTTATCTGATCATTAGCATAAACTTTGACTACCATCAATTAATTTTATTATTATCATTAATTTCAATTATAATCCGGTATTTGATTATTATCATTTGTCATCCGGGATGATTATATGCCAACCCTTGCCGACGTTTCAAACGAAGGTTAGTTCTTCCTCCTAAATTATCCGCACAATATAATGATCAGCTTCCTGATAAATATTTTTATTATTATTATTATTATTATTATTATTATTATTATTATTAATAGTGGAAATCGTGATTATCGTAACCCGTAATCAACCTCGCTATAATACTTCAACTTCTCGCTCTTATTAAATTCATCAAAAAAAATAAGTTTAAAAAAAGTACCTTCATTGGTTATTCTTCTTCTCCTTCTTCAAATATTTTATTTATTATTATTATTAGTTAAAAATCTCAAATCTTTCATTTCATCTCCCAACATCATTATTATGTCCAAAATATAAAAAAAATTATTCTTCAAAAAAGTACTTTTCTTAATATTTATTATTATTATTATTATTTTTAACAAAACAAATTCGCCTGTTACACGGTAGTTCGCTCTTAATATGTTTAACGCATAACCCCTTTTACAATTCCGATTTATCTTGGCAGTAAGCACTCGATTTAAGACAAGATTCACTTGGAGTATGATTATTGTCATTATTATTATTAAAATTGGAAAGATGATATTTTAATATCCACTCTTTAGAATTTAGTCACATATGTTAAATCCCGTTATGAACCACTAAGATCTGCTTTATATTGGTCGGGACCACACGGTATTCGGGACCGTACCTTCAACTTCGTACTGCCGTTAATTTTATATGGGGACACCTGTCCTCCCAAGACACATCTCACAACCTATGGCATATCGCGGCTGGGCAAATACCTCCAATGCCGGCGATTGCTAAACTATTCCTTCAAATTTGAAGTCCATTTCCTTTCATCGGAACTCTTCAAACATTTAATTCATAAATTAATCCTCGGTGCGTGGATTCTACCACTAAGAACACCGGCATATGCATTTATATCATCTTAGGCCTTGAGATTCATCTATTTCATCATTACAAACAATACGGCTCAACTTATTTCACGCCGGATATTCGTCCCTCATGACTTCCAACTCTAAATATGGGCTCAAATCATTCTGGGCTTTTAACATATCGTGACCATTCTAATTCACGTGCCTATATCGCTTTTAAAACAAAATTTTAATGGTTAAATTAAAGTCCAAAAACGTAAAATCAAAAATTTACGTAAAATCAAACTGACTACGCGAATGAAAGTCTTTAACGCTACATGTCATCTCCACATTGATTATTATATTTGCACTGGCTAACTCGCGAAGCACCGTCATTATTATTATTTTTTAACTTGCACACGCCCAAATATTATTATTATTATTATTTTACTTTCCTTTGTCAACTCATAAACATTATTATTATTAGTATTTTAATGACCTTCCGTACGCAACACAAATCTTCCATACTCTGGCTCTTTCATAATCTGGCTGTCTAATAGAAATTATTCCTAGTTAAATTACAAATGATCACCGCAGCGAATGAAATTCAAATAAATGGGTTAGCACAAAAAAAAGAATTTAACACTTGAAATGAACTTAAGTCAAAGTATTACAAATAGCATGCATTAATTGAAAGAAATATATCCCATATTTACATTATATACAACAAACAAATGCTCAAATTAATTAATCTAACCCATTATTACGTTAATATAAATTAGTTCGTCCGTCTAACAAAAAAATAAAATCATGGACTCGGGAAGCGGACCATGTTAAGTAACCATAATTAATTTACACTGAACCCCGTTTAGTCGCGATAACATCCCCTAAATATCAAAATTGTGTACTCATTCCTATGTAGAATTCCATTGTCTCGTAGCGGAGGAGATATAGGCTTTACGGCCCCATGGTGATTTACACGTCCATCATGTCACACAATACAAATTTAACATAATAAAACACTTCTGGGTGACTACCCATGATTAATACCTTATTACACTATTTTACACAAAAATATTAATAACAAAAAAAACACTTATAGGTGCTCCTAGACCCATGACACTCGCACAATATACTCTTCATATACGCCCGAAACACACGTCGTGACACATTACGGCGAAATGTCGTTCATTTGAACCGGCGCGTATCGCGTCTTCAACCGGCACTTCCTGGTTTATTTTCAAGCCGTCTTGATCATCGCCTAGCTCCTATAATTCCCTGCTCGGATAGTTATTCACCGTCTATCTTGAGATGTTTACTTCAGGCTCCGCACACTGCCTTCCAAAGGTACTGTCGGCGTTCCGTTAGTTATTTATTATTTAAACACATGACATTCATTAATTTCAACATACAATTGTACTGATTATACACACTCGGTACTATGGATAATTTCACTGTTCGTATTCATTCTCCTAATAATTCACGTACTTTCAGCTCTAATTGACTTCGAATACGTCCCGAGGTACTGACTTACAGAGTCAACGTGTCAGAGTCTCAACTACTTCATTACGACGGTCACAACTGGTGACTGATAACGACTGGTGACTGGTAAGAACTGAGTGATGTGAGGTCCGCTCGGTCACAACTGGTGACTTCAAACGACTGAGTACTGGTAGGAACTGCTGTGATGTGAGGTCCGCTACTGGACTTTTATGGACGATCTGATTTCCCGCCGGGGTCATCCGCGGTCAACTTCCTGGAGAGGGGGGTTGGTTATCCTAAATCGGCAGATGCAGGTGGAGTTGGATCTCTTGCTTTATCCTACTTAATACACTGGTGATACACATGCATGTGTCGTATTCTGAACTCCTATCGTTCGGTGATCATGGAAATATCACTTAATTTCTGTCCTCCACCTTTCGCGCGCTAACTCGGCGTCCCTGATGGCGTGCTCATCTCGACCAATGGCGAGATAGCGTGGGTCATTTCCACGAATTCAATACTTGAATTTATTATGATTACCATTATTCAACATGGGAACGATATCACAAAAATCCCCTCTATTCAATCATGTGGTTGGAATAATTTAATTATTGTTATCGGAGAAGCTAACTGGAGTTCACTCTGAGTTTTTCTTATGTTGGTTCATCTGCGGCCTACGATAAATTTTCTCATTGGTCAACACCGCTTTGGTTAGTTTTAAATCTCTCCCTGTTAAACGTGGCCACACCAAATGCCTCGGGCGTGAAAATACCCGGTACGTCATATTCTCGGTATTGGCGATACACCTGCTCAGCCTTGGTCCGAAATATATACTCTTTCACTTCCTTGTAGTAATTATTCTGTTGTTGTGAGCTCTAGATTTTAATCCTCTTATCTTTTGACCAGGAAACCTCCTTCCCCTTAATGACAAGCTTACCGTGGCGCCGGACTGTCGCGATCATGTTGAAATTCTCCCGTCCACACAAAACTGACACTGTATTTATTTAATATTCCAATATATCTGTATTTCTCATATCAAAATCAAATCATGAAACTAGGGGATATCTCATCAGGGCACATTTTCCTGTTGCTCGGTAAAAAAAAATCTTGTGATAATCATGAGATTTTTTTATATATCCGCATCATACTTTCATCATGATTTGATTACTGCTTTCGTTCCTTTTTGATGGTGACTGATCTCGTCCCGCAGATTCTGGTTATTGAGTCTCAATTCTTCATTCTCTCGTTGAATCAGGTGGATCCTGTTAACGAAATCTTGGACATCACTGTCGATCTCTCCGCATTCTGGGCATGGTCTTGCTTCTATTTGCCTATGGATCAGTTGGACTTCTTCATCTCTTCCATCTTCTTCTTCATCATCCTCTTCTTCGTCCTCATCTTCTTCTTGGTCATCCTCTGTTTTATTGAAACTCTGTCGTTTTCCTCCTAGCTCCGAGTTGTCGTTCGTCCTCGAATCTAGGGGCGTTTGGATTTAGCTGGCTACTATATTGAGAATGTGACAACGGCGCGTTCCTGTCCCCGTTGCGACCACCATTTGCCTCCTTCTTCCATTTGTCTTCTAAATATTGCTTGGTCTCCTGATGTAGCTCCTCCATAGTTTGTATCGTCGCCTCTATGTATGGTTTCCCATCGTCTCGGTCCCAAACACTACATGGCTTGTCATCCTTTCGGTCATGATTTTGGATTGCCTCCTTCCATTTCCTCTTCTTCAGCTCATCGAGGTACTGCTGAGTTTCTGGGTGTCGATCCTCCCCATTTCTACGGTACTCCTCCGTGTAAGGCCTTCGGTTATTCTGATTTCTTCGGTGGTACGGCTGAGTTTCGCTCCTTCCATTCCGATATCCACGGTATCCCCTTTCGTCATGGAATTTAACATGCTTCGTTTGCCAGTTGCCTTCCGCAAATCCTCCTCCGTGATTCCATTGTCGGGTCTCCATCCTGGATCATACATCCTCTTGGGGTCTGGATCGGTACTCGTTCCTTGACTTCTAGTACTGATGGTTCTAGTTTCCGTCTGCCTCTCGACGTTATTTATCTGTTGCTCTCTAGGCCTGGGTTGCCTCTGGTTAGAGTGATACGTGGTCTGATCTAATTGCCGTAGCAAAGCTTCCGCTTGCACTGCAGTCTGAATATTCGACGCAATCATCATCCGCTGGACCTCGAATGGTAACTGCTTCCCGATAGCGCTAATGAGTTCTGTCTCACTGACCGGATTGTCTAATTCCCGCATCTTATGAAATTGGGATACGAAATACTCTGAATATTTAGTTGGGGACGATGTTGAATAACGTCTAGAATACAACTCCAACCTAAGATCTTGCTGTTCTTGGATACTCCAGAATTTTTGCAAAAACGCCTGTCGGAATCCCATGAAATCCTCGAATGTATATAAGAAGGCCCTGAACCACATTGCAGGTGCTCCGTCCAAAAACTTCTCTACAGTTCGTAATTGCCGCTCCGCCGGAATTTTATTTTCACTAATATAGTTAGTGATCTCGCGGATGAAGCCTTTAGGGGTTATATGTCCTCGAGCGTCGTATCTAGGTGGTTTGTCGTCTGACATTTTGATGACGTGGACCACAGATGTCGGAAGGGCATTTGATGATGATGACGATCCGTCTCCTACTTCAAACTTAAGTCCGGTCGTATCGGCTTGTGACATGCCTTCCTTTTTATGAAAGCCCTGATTGTCTGGGGTCTCGAACTCTCGGTACTGGAGATGGAAGTCCTGAAGTGACCCTGGCTGTTCTAACCTGGCCTTGACCTGTTCCAGATCCTTTCTAATTTCTTCCAGCCTTTCGGTATTACTGTCTGACATTTGCTTGGACACTGAATTCTGCCCCGTGTGGACCTTAAATTGTTCCACTATTCTGACCTCTGTGTCAGCGATCGTTTGGCTTTGTTCCGCTAACCCATCAGTCTTTCTGAACAATGCTATATTTGCCTCCTCACACTGTGTGAGTCTACGGCTACGATCTTCCGAATTCGTCTTTATATCCTGAATTTCATTTCTGAGACCGGCTACTAGTACTAGGGTACGAACAGTTTCACCTCGTAACTCATCGATTCCCTTTTCGTGCCTGTCCAAAGTATTTGCAGTATGTGCACCTTTACTTTCCACGTGGCTTCGGATGATATCGTTTTCCTTGCGACATTCACCCCTCACCTCTTCGATGTGCGCCTTTAAATCTTCGCGGTCGACCAACCTCTGAGCTGAAATCTCCTGAATACTGGCCTTTAATTTCTCCTTAATTTCGTTACGTTCTAGTAACGCCTCATCCCTGAATCGGTCAACCTTTTCATTGACACTAATAATACAAGAGTCGATATGCCCTTTCAATTCGTCCTTAGCGAAATGACACGCCTCTTGGACTTGGGTCATTCGGTCCCGTAATTCTCGTCCTAGCGATATACTGGCGGCATGAACCTCAGCTATTTGTTCTGTGAGTTTTATTTTATTAAATTCACACGCGGCCTGTACCATATCGACTTTATTTTCTAACGAAACGTTAGCGGCATGTATTTGTTCCGTCAGTTCCTGTCTATTAGTCTCAATTTTACGCTCTAGTGAAACACTCGCGGCCTGAACCCTGTCCATTTTATTTTCTAGCGCACCACTAGCGGCATGAACTATAGATGTCAGTTCCTGTTTAGTAGAAACATTAGCGGCCTGAATTTGTTCCGTAGTTATAGCCAAAACTCGCATTAAATCTTCCAAAGTGAGAGCTTTCACCTCTCCCTGTCCTTCTAACTGTTCACCTTGGGGACGCTCCCCACCTTCGTCTGACATTATATCAAATGAGAAAAGAGGGCCGATCAGCCTCTCATCCTATCGCACACGATTACGACAATTTTGGGTCTAGGCCCTATCATACGGTTATATCCTCGTTAATATTTTCTAGAATTTTTAAATTTCCAAATTCAAAACCAAAACAATATTTTTCGCTTTCACATAGCGAATAATTTATATAACGTAATTCAAATTTGCATATTAATTGCCATCACGTGCTTATTATGCCTGAATTATACCATTAGTCACTCCCGACTATGGCAACAACAACAACAATCAATAATACCATGACGAAAACCTTGAAGTCACCTGTCTTGAAACAATTTAAATTTAACTTATACAGTTCCATTATCTTTTTATTAATACTTGAATCTGGTTCTCAGTCACATTTTTACCAAATACAGTATTCCTAATAAATTTTGCCTATATAAAATTCCTGCCCATGGATAGTTACATTTATGTGGAGTCTCACTAAATCACAATAAATTTTAATTTCATAGAATAGGGAATTATTAATTTAATGAGTCTTTATAGCAATAAAATACTATTGTATAATTATCAAGTCTAGCCCCGTTCGAAACTAACCTTACTTTAACATGAAATACTACTTGACATATCAAAAACCACTATTCAACCGTGATGCGGTCGAAATTTAATTAAATATCCCGATTGGGTTTACATTGAAGTTAAACAACTGGGCCTATTTATAATGAAATCGGGCACTGAGCTGCTCGCTAATGATATCGTCGCTAATACAACAAAAAGTTCAGATTTTTTTTTTTGCGAAAAAAAATATAAAGTCACCCGTTGCTCAAACATGATGCAATAGGCCCTTTCACGTTGGGCGCCATTATGCACCCGCCCAACTCCTGAGTCCCAGACTAGCATTTATCTCAGGGGTGATCAGTTCGAAAACGAATAAAAAAAATTTTATATAAAAAAAAATATATATATATTGGCGCATCAAATGAACACAGGGATGAACGGGGCATGAAAATTTAAGGTTACGGGGAACAACTCATTCATGGATACAAAATTCTGACTCCACAATAGGACTGGGAAGTGACAACTTAAATTCCATGGGCATACTGGACTAACTACAATGAAAATATATGGAAGCTGTTTCCTATTGAAATTGCAATGAGGAGCAATTTATTCACTTATTTTGCATACTACACATGATGACAAATTTACATTGGGACACTTTTAATCCTGAAAAATAAATGACATAATATTTGGATTTTACCTCACTACTCTGGTAGTGTAAAACATCTGGTGAATTCGTCCCAATTGGTTACTGGGGATCGAATTCACATCCGTATGATTGGACGTTTCACCGCTGGAGATATTCTTTCGGCGACGAAGGCACGACAGTAACTTTTTACTGTCGTCTCCTCGTTCCGTTTGGACATGAGACACTTCCGGTATGTACATTCTGGTGAGCCGGACACCCACCGTAGAAAATGTTATCGCCTCGAAAAAACGGGAATTTATAATACGGACAAACTCTAGCCTATTATTTCCAGATTCACAAACACACCAGGTAGAGTTCATTAACTCAAAAGCTACTTTAATATTTACACTTGTCAATACGACAAGACGTACGGAAAGGTTCATTACTCTGCTCTGACCCTGCAAACATGTGCCGTCAGTGGGTTATTTACGTATCTACCGCTATCTCCCCGTGAAAACCCAACATGTGGTTCGGAGCAGTTCGACACAGGATGACTGTCCCTAGCATACCCTCCTATGATTATTAGATAATATCATTACCATTCTTTATCTGATCATTAGCATAAACTTTGACTACCATCAATTAATTTTATTATTATCATTAATTTCAATTATAATCCGGTATTTGATTATTATCATTTGTCATCCGGGATGATTATATGCCAACCCTTGCCGACGTTTCAAACGAAGGTTAGTTCTTCCTCCTAAATTATCCGCACAATATAATGATCAGCTTCCTGATAAATATTTTTATTATTATTATTATTATTATTATTATTATTATTATTATTATTATTAATAGTGGAAATCGTGATTATCGTAACCCGTAATCAACCTCGCTATAATACTTCAACTTCTCGCTCTTATTAAATTCATCAAAAAAAATAAGTTTAAAAAAAAGTACCTTCATTGGTTATTCTTCTTCTCCTTCTTCAAATATTTTATTTATTATTATTATTAGTTAAAAATCTCAAATCTTTCATTTCATCTCCCAACATCATTATTATGTCCAAAATATAAAAAAAATTATTCTTCAAAAAAAGTACTTTTCTTAATATTTATTATTATTATTATTATTTTTAACAAAACAAATTCGCCTGTTACACGGTAGTTCGCTCTTAATATGTTTAACGCATAACCCCTTTTACAATTCCGATTTATCTTGGCAGTAAGCACTCGATTTAAGACAAGATTCACTTGGAGTATGATTATTGTCATTATTATTATTAAAATTGGAAAGATGATATTTTAATATCCACTCTTTAGAATTTAGTCACATATGTTAAATCCCGTTATGAACCACTAAGATCTGCTTTATATTGGTCGGGACCACACGGTATTCGGGACCGTACCTTCAACTTCGTACTGCCGTTAATTTTATATGGGGACACCTGTCCTCCCAAGACACATCTCACAACCTATGGCATATCGCGGCTGGGCAAATACCTCCAATGCCGGCGATTGCTAAACTATTCCTTCAAATTTGAAGTCCATTTCCTTTCATCGGAACTCTTCAAACATTTAATTCATAAATTAATCCTCGGTGCGTGGATTCTACCACTAAGAACACCGGCATATGCATTTATATCATCTTAGGCCTTGAGATTCATCTATTTCATCATTACAAACAATACGGCTCAACTTATTTCACGCCGGATATTCGTCCCTCATGACTTCCAACTCTAAATATGGGCTCAAATCATTCTGGGCTTTTAACATATCGTGACCATTCTAATTCACGTGCCTATATCGCTTTTAAAACAAAATTTTAATGGTTAAATTAAAGTCCAAAAACGTAAAATCAAAAATTTACGTAAAATCAAACTGACTACGCGAATGAAAGTCTTTAACGCTACATGTCATCTCCACATTGATTATTATATTTGCACTGGCTAACTCGCGAAGCACCGTCATTATTATTATTTTTTAACTTGCACACGCCCAAATATTATTATTATTATTATTTTACTTTCCTTTGTCAACTCATAAACATTATTATTATTAGTATTTTAATGACCTTCCGTACGCAACACAAATCTTCCATACTCTGGCTCTTTCATAATCTGGCTGTCTAATAGAAATTATTCCTAGTTAAATTACAAATGATCACCGCAGTGAATGAAATTCAAATAAATGGGTTAGCACAAAAAAAAGAATTTAACACTTGAAATGAACTTAAGTCAAAGTATTACAAATAGCATGCATTAATTGAAAGAAATATATCCCATATTTACATTATATACAACAAACAAATGCTCAAATTAATTAATCTAACCCATTATTACGTTAATATAAATTAGTTCGTCCGTCTAACAAAAAAATAAAATCATGGACTCGGGAAGCGGACCATGTTAAGTAACCATAATTAATTTACACTGAACCCCGTTTAGTCGCGATAACATCCCCTAAATATCAAAATTGTGTACTCATTCCTATGTAGAATTCCATTGTCTCGTAGCGGAGGAGATATAGGCTTTACGGCCCCATGGTGATTTACACGTCCATCATGTCGCACAATACAAATTTAACATAATAAAACACTTCTGGGTGACTACCCATGATTAATACCTTATTACACTATTTTACACAAAAATATTAATAACAAAAAAAAACACTTATAGGTGCTCCTAGACCCATGACACTCGCACAATATACTCTTCATATACGCCCGAAACACACGTCGTGACACATTACGGCGAAATGTCGTTCATTTGAACCGGCGCGTATCGCGTCTTCAACCGGCACTTCCTGGTTTATTTTCAAGCCGTCTTGATCATCGCCTAGCTCCTATAATTCCCTGCTCGGATAGTTATTCACCGTCTATCTTGAGATGTTTACTTCAGGCTCCGCACACTGCCTTCCAAAGGTACTGTCGGCGTTCCGTTAGTTATTTATTATTTAAACACATGACATTCATTAATTTCAACATACAATTGTACTGATTATACACACTCGGTACTATGGATAATTTCACTGTTCGTATTCATTCTCCTAATAATTCACGTACTTTCAGCTCTAATTGACTTCGAATACGTCCCGAGGTACTGACTTACAGAGTCAACGTGTCAGAGTCTCAACTACTTCATTACGACGGTCACAACTGGTGACTGATAACGACTGGTGACTGGTAAGAACTGAGTGATGTGAGGTCCGCTCGGTCACAACTGGTGACTTCAAACGACTGAGTACTGGTAGGAACTGCTGTGATGTGAGGTCCGCTACTGGACTTTTATGGACGATCTGATTTCCCGCCGGGGTCATCCGCGGTCAACTTCCTGGAGAGGGGGGTTGGTTATCCTAAATCGGCAGATGCAGGTGGAGTTGGATCTCTTGCTTTATCCTACTTAATACACTGGTGATACACATGCATGTGTCGTATTCTGAACTCCTATCGTTCGGTGATCATGGAAATATCACTTAATTTCTGTCCTCCACCTTTCGCGCGCTAACTCGGCGTCCCTGATGGCGTGCTCATCTCGACCAATGGCGAGATAGCGTGGGTCATTTCCACGAATTCAATACTTGAATTTATTATGATTACCATTATTCAACATGGGAACGATATCACAAAAATCCCCTCTATTCAATCATGTGGTTGGAATAATTTAATTATTGTTATCGGAGAAGCTAACTGGAGTTCACTCTGAGTTTTTCTTATGTTGGTTCATCTGCGGCCTACGATAAATTTTCTCATTGGTCAACACCGCTTTGGTTAGTTTTAAATCTCTCCCTGTTAAACGTGGCCACACCAAATGCCTCGGGCGTGAAAATACCCGGTACGTCATATTCTCGGTATTGGCGATACACCTGCTCAGCCTTGGTCCGAAATATATACTCTTTCACTTCCTTGTAGTAATTATTCTGTTGTTGTGAGCTCTAGATTTTAATCCTCTTATCTTTTGACCAGGAAACCTCCTTTCCCTTAATGACAAGCTTACCGTGGCGCCGGACTGTCGCGATCATGTTGAAATTCTCCCGTCCACACAAAACTGACACTGTATTTATTTAATATTCCAATATATCTGTATTTCTCATATCAAAATCAAATCATGAAACTAGGGGATATCTCATCAGGGCACAATATTTCCAAGATCAGCCTGGTGAAGGTCATCTTTCCCCTTGCGAATTACACTTCGTCCTTAAAAATTCTTTCGCAGTGAAGCGTGGAATCCTTTCGATATATCTTCTCTGATTTTTTCATAATGTATGGGTAAAATAATTCGTTCTGTGCCGTCTATTCGTCTCATAAATCGAAGTATGTCTATAGCTTGTTGCTGCCAATTGCTCCTTCTGTCCTCACATTCAATTTCGTAGATTACTGATATATCCGTAGAGAATCTAACCACTTTAAAACCATTTACGAATGTATGTCCGTCCCACGTATTGTTCATTTATTCAATAAAACCCCCTTTTCGAAGTTTTTCTTCGATTGACAAGATTTCGTTTTCGTGTGACGAACCACCTGCAATTCTAGATGCTATTAACTTTTTCAGTCCCCCTACTAGATTGTTTGGATCATTCCAGTGATCTAATTCTACATAATGAATTTGCTAATTTTTCCACTTAACTCGTAGTAACGATTATTTTGTTCCTCTTCATGCAGGTTTGTATTTGAGTTAACTTAAAAATTTTGGCGTCTTCGTTCTTTTTTGTTTACTCTTGCATCTTCTACTAATGGCTTGATAACATTTTGAAATTTGAGCGAATTCGTCCCTCTCATTTGCTTGCCTGAGTGATACTGTTACCTGTGCACGTCAGTGTAATTGAATATATGACCGTATGCTGCCAGATCATTATCATCATACAAGTTTGATTCTGGATCTTTCTGAAGTATTAATTCAAGGAGACCTTCGGTTAAAGGGTAGTTGTAATTGTCAATTGTGAGATTGTTACCGTGAAACAGAACGTTTTTACTTCCTAAATAGCATTCTACATTAACTACTCGTATCCCATATATTCTATCAACTTTGTGTCTTAATTGTGGGTTAAGATAATTTTGCAGGAGGGTTCTTTCAGAGCTGCTTCAGATTTTTCTTCATCACTTATATAAATATATAAATTTGGATTCTTCTTTGCATTTAATCTACTCGAGTTAACTGTAAGCAGCTTCAGGTTATTAATGGATCAGTTATTATTTTAAATGTTTTTTTTCAAACTTTAATTGATTTAATGCACTATCTGCTTTGAGAGAGTTGTATTTCTTACATCCTTTTCAATTTAGTTAGTTTATTATTTACACGAATCTTTGTCCTAATGTTCACCTGCATTTTTCTAACTGAAGTTAAACATCCACTGTTTTACTTATATATATTATATTCAAAGAGTATATGGAGCGGAAGATAATTAGTACACCATTGTCCCGGATTTTTTAAGCGGAATTGAATTTCATCTCAATCGTTTTGCTTGTTCGCATGGTTAATCATCGCATATACCAGAGAACTAGGTGAAACTGTTAATGGTGTTAGTGTATCTGTGTATGGAAGCTTATACGTAAGGCGACTACTTTGTAGTATAAATATTGGTGACAAATTTGATGGTAGACTACTTATTTGCAAAAGAGCTTTTCTTGGTTTATTTTGTAGTTCCTTTTTCATCATTTCAAACTCTTATTTTGCAGTAACAAACGTTTCTAAATACTGTTTGTTAACAACATCTTGCTCGATTCGCGCCCGCAAGGGGGGTAAGGGGGGCGCTTGCCCCCCTGGAATTCTGGAAAGGTTGATGTTCAATTGGTTCAATATCATACCAGATTATTTCATAAACTGAACTTACTGACAGGTATCTAGCATCTGTTATAACTGGAAATTTCTGCAAACAATTTAATGTTGCTGAGCTTATATTGGTTTTTATATTCCAGAAAATTGTTAATGTGCTCCCTGGAAAATATCCTGCGGGCGCCCATGTCTTGCTTGTGGATTGGAGAATCAAAATTGATAATTTGTTTATTCTTCATATTTAATTTTCCGTTACATTCTACTGGCGGATAATTTTTCTGAAGATTAGATAAGAAGAGTTTTAACTCTTCAATTTTAACTCTTCAACTTCTCTTCGCACAGCCGCATACTATTCTATAAAGATTATATTTTCACCATGTTCCTCATTTAACGAATTATGTAAGCTAGTAATTCGCTTATTTTCCATACTCAACCTGCCACCCACATCAACGTTGGGTTTCTGTTGATTGCTTATTTCATTCTTCAGTTTTTCGAGTTTTTCTCGCGTTGCTGAATGTTTTTAGGTATGTTTTATTGATGGCATCGGTCGGATCAATAGGTTTGCTGACGTTTGTTACTAGTTTATTTTGCATATCCATTGATGCATCACCATTGGGTTGAATTAGCCTACCTTTGTGTGCTTTTCTAAAAATAAAAGTTAAATTGCATTTTGTTCCTCTTCAGGATCTGCTATCCCCGATATTCTCTTGCTGTTTATATTGAGTTTATTGTCAATCGGAGGAAGGTGATCTTTCACGATATCACGTATAAGCGAGTCAACATATTCTATGCCTGCTGAAACATCATTAACTTGTTTCTCTAAATTTCTCTGCACATTATTAGTGTGCGTACGTATTGTGTTAAGCGAAACTGCTTCGTTTCCGTTATCGCTGGATTTATTCCTTTAGCCCTTTGTTCTTAAAATCACCTGAATCTTCATCTAATTCACATATGTCACGTATTTCATTTTTAGGATCTAAAATGTCACGTTGTATTTCTTCTTTATTAATACCGTACTGTCCTTGACACTTGTCAGCACATAATTTTTATTGCAAGCATCTTCCGCGTTTATAGGATTGGCAACGTTCTTCAGCCGTTTACCTTGAATACTTAAGTTACCGTCAATTGTTGATAGTACGTAATTTGTATTAATTAACATTTTTCATCCACATATGATTTAGTAGCAATATCATGTCGTGATGATGGCCTTGTCACATACATGTTATTAGTTCTGTTGTATGATGTCATCGTGATGTTCTTTCTCTACTCAACAATTTGAAAATGAATTCGTTAATGCACACACTTTAGTAATTATATCTCATAAAATATATCGAATCCATTTCGATATCGACCATTTCTTACACTGACTGACAGAGCAAATGCAACACCAAGAAGGAGTGGTTCGGAAGGGATGAAAGTTGGGGAAAAAACAGAGACGGCACGGACGAATAATTGATGTTTATTTCAAACCGATATGCAGGTTACACAATGCGCACGGCATCGACTCAGTAGGATGTAGGACCACCGCGAGCGGCGATGCACGCAGAAACACGTCGAGGTACAGAGTCAATAAGAGTGCGGATGGTGTCCTGAGGGATGGTTCTCCATTCTCTGTCAACCATTTGCCACAGTTGGTCGTCCGTACGAGGCTGGGGCAGAGTTTGCAAACGGCGTCCAATGAGATCCCACACGTGTTCGATTGGTGAGAGATCCGGAGAGTACGCTGGCCACGGAAGCATCTGTACACCTCGTAGAGCTTGTTGGGAGATGCGAGCAGTGTGTGGGCGGGCATTATCCTGCTGAAACAGAGCATTGGGCAGCCCCTGAAGGTACGGGAGTGCCACTGGCCGCAGCACATGCTGCACGTAGCGGTGGGCACTTAACGTGCCTTGAATACGCACTAGAGGTGACGTGGAATCATACGCAATAGCGCCCCAAACCATGATGCCGCGTTGTCTAGCGGTAGGGCGCTCCACAGTTACTGCCGGATTTGACTTTTCTCCACGCCGTCGCCACACTCGTCTGCGGTGACTATCACTGACAGAACAGAAGCGTGACTCATCGGAGAACACGACGTTCCGCCATTCCCTCATCCAAGTCGCTCTAGCCCGGCACCATGCCAGGCGTGCACGTCTATGCTGTGGAGTCAATGGTAGTCTTCTGAGCGGACGCCGGGAGTGCAGGCCTCCTTCAACCAATCGACGGGAAATTGTTCTGGTCGATATTGGAACAGCCAGAGTGTCTTGCACATGCTGAAGAATGGCGGTTGACGTGGCGTGCGGGGCTGCCACCGCTTGGCGGCGGATGCGCCGATCCTCGCGTGCTGACGTCACTCGGGCTGCGCCTGGACCCCTCGCACGTGCCACATGTCCCTGCGCCAACCATCTTCGCCACAGGCGCTGCACCGTGGAGACGTCCCTATGGGTATCGGCTGCGATTTGACGAAGCGACCAACCTGCCCTTCTCAGCCCGATCACCATACCCCTCGTAAAGTCGTCTGTCTGCTGGAAATGCCTCCGTTGACGGCGGCCTGGCATTCTTAGCTATACACGTGTCCTGTGGCACACGACAACACGTTCTACAATGACTGTCGGCTGAGAAATCACGGTACGAAGTGGGCCATTCGCCAACGCCGTGTCCCATTTATCGTTCGCTACGTGCGCAGCACAGCGGCGCATTTCACATCATGAGCATACCTCAGTGACGCCAGTCTACCCTGCAATTGGCATAAAGTTCTGACCACTCCTTCTTGGTGTTCCATTTGCTCTGTCAGTCAGTGTATTTCTCTATCGTAATTGATAACGAGGAAGCTTAATTGCGACCAACAACGATAGCATAAATTAGTGAACTGGTTGTAACTCATATCGATGTTTGCATGATCATCATAAACATGACGGAGGTTTCTTGCATGTTGTTTAAACAGAATAATAAAATTAGCGTTGTCTCTAACAAGATGTTTGTGTATGCAGAGATGGGTTTGATACAAGTAAAAACATCTATGATATAGTGTCGACCTCTACTAAAGTAGTCTTTTATATGCTGCTGTTTGTCGCTTGCAACACCGTCAAAAATTTAAAAAAGAATTTAGAGATTTTTCTGTTGGTATTACTTGCTCATGATCAGAGTAAAACTCTCTTTTCATATTTAATAGGTTTTAGAAGCTTGTCTAGTTCAATATATTCCTTTTGCGACAAAAAATTAATTTAAACGTACACATTTTCAAATCGTAACCCGTTTGCTTCCAATACTAAATTATTCATAACAATCGTCTTCCCTGCATTCGATGGACCGCTTATAATACCGCGTATTGTGTCCGGCAGCAGTTTACTATATTTATTTTTTCCTTCTTATTGAACGTTTTGTTTCGTTCAGATTCGTCACGTGTAAAGATAATGATTGTTTTATTACCTTTACCGTCACTCTTCTTCGATAATAATTTCAACAATCGGGTGCACAGGAGCAATACGTAGAGCTTTTTTGATGACGATGTTATTGTAGATTATACTTACATGATAGAGATTACTAAATAATCTCGAACTTTTTTACCTTCTGTTTCACTCTTATATTTCCAATATGTTTCATACATCACAATACACCCAGTATTAAGAAGTGATGGAACAGCAGTTGTGTTATAGAGATCTAATGGTATGTTGCCAACTTCAAGCCCCCTCATATACCGGCACGAATGTGACTATTTTCTGTGTTCTGTTAAACGATTATAATCTTTTTTCAACGAAAATATTTCGGTTCCGCAAAAAACCTCTAACTGCGTCTAGGTACCCTGTATAATAGAAACCAGATTTAGCTAAACTTACTGGGTCTGTAAACGATACACGCCATCTAGCGAAAATCCTTATCCGAGCTACCTCAGATTTTAAATTGAACGGAAGAGTAATGTGCGCCTTAATGAAGTAAAATGCGGAGAACAAAAATATCTCTCTCGTCTCTTACCAACGTTCTAAGAAAAAATATCTGAACCCAAATATTTTAAGTTTGCAACAGTTGCACATCGTGTGAAATTTAATTCGTATATTATAACACACTTGGCTTCAAGAGCTCTCATTTGAGTATGCTGCGTCGAAAAAGCAACGTTGTTGCAGAACCATGTAAAAGAATATGGAAAGGAGGAACAATTGGCAAGGTTCTTAATAAAGCCATAGATAATTTGCCAGTAGAATTGCACATACCAGTGTATGAATTCTGCTGGCCTGGGACAAAGTTAGAAAAATGACCTAAACGTGCTGATAAAGGAATAAACCTATTAGATAAGGCATATCAAGAACACAATATAGCTAATGCTAGATACAAAGATCAGAACAGAAGGAAAGAAACAGATGAAATCCTAGTCTCTAAGGCTTGATCTCGTGTAAACTCGCAGGATGCATCATTGGGAGAGAGAGCAGCTGCAATAGCAGTTACAGGTATTATGAAAGCGAAAACTAAAGTAGGTTGGGCTACACGAAGAAAATCAAATCATCGAAGAGAACGTTTAAAACCGAAAGAAAGCATGATGTAAAAATAACGAAAGTTGGTTTTCTTGCACATCCTTCGATATTTGCAGCCTTGTCGGGCTTGGGCGCTCTAGCAAGTGGAGCTGCAGTCATAGCATCGGCTGTAAACAAGGCGAAAGCCACACAGGAAGAAAAAAGGTATGAAGCGACACAATCGAATTCTAGAAGCAATGCGTGGAAAAAGGGCTTTCTCCTTGAAACAAAGGAAGGGGCATTTCATTCAATCCTCCTGCATACAAAAGGTAATGGAAGATTTGCCGAATAGAGCTTTAACTAACATTGATCTATATCGCTACGCATTGCGTCTAAGAATTCCTTACTTCAGATGTGTGTTTATGCGAGATACGTTACCGAAAATTTCTCATAAAATGATAGTTGTATTTTGAGTTTTGATCCGATAAGTAAATCTGGTTCGCACTGGGTTGCGTTCAGTATGCGAGGTGCATATGTTTACTACTTCGATAGTTTTGGTTATTTTCGTCCCCCTAAGGAGGTATTAGAATATTTAAAAATCTGTTCATTCGGCATAACTTTCATTCTTATCAACATTTTAATTCACCAATTTGTGGACATCCGTGTTCACTATTTTTATACTGTATAAATAAAGCAAGCGCTCAAGATATGTTTTCAGTGTTCATAATGCCTTACGAAGGACGGATCACACTCGAGGGTAAAGGCTCGAAGATTGACGGAGTATTAGAAACCCCAATTTACTTAAATAGCGCTTCTTTCCATGAAATAGGACTTGCCGCACTATTTACAACAAATAGTATTCGAATTGCCACTAACAAAAATAATAATTTTGCTATATAACTGAATAATTAAAAATTTATTTTGAATGTATGAAAAGGTATTTATGAATTCGAAGATCTCGTTCCAAAGTAGAAAGTTTAATAACTCTTAAAAATGTAAAACTACTTCTAGAGGAGTACACTCCAAAACTTAGTGTTTATATCTTAACTATTAACAACAAACCTACTATGAGTTCTCCGTTTGACATTGATTTTATGTGCCTAACAGTATTGGTACTAGCTTATGTTATCTGTTAAATGTATATCAGAAACATGCTAACCATGAATCTCTGCTGGATGAAAAACGTAACGTGAGCTTTAATGTCACAAATCAACAGATTGGTATTAAAGTGAAGGGGGACAAAACAACTGTAATCACATTACCTGAAAATGGGTGCACTTTTTCAGAAATAGGAGCTCTATTTAAAGAAGCAAATATTAACAACTTTCCTATTCCCGAAGAGGTGAATGACCCTCTAGAGGAAGATAAAAAAATATTTCTATTACTTATCAAAAGACCTATCTTCGCTGTAAAATGTCTTCAAACATAGACGTAGACTTTGGAGTTTCCGATTCAATTGCAGATTTGTTAGAATTTTCACGTCAAAAATATGAAGCGAATAAATTGCATATTTCAGGGGAAATTATTAAAATTAATAACGTAAACTCGATTCGCGTATGTTGTAATCTCATCTTAAGCTCAGGTTCCTATCTCAGCGGTAAACGAACACATTCGTTACACAATTTTAAACCCCTTGTATCAGCAGGCTATTGTAGTCAAGCGTCAACTATGAGCTTCTTACCGGTAAACACACGTGTTATTCAACATATATCTATCGTACTCGAAGGTCAGTTCAAAAACCCAATCGACTTACAAAATGAGGTTGTAACAGTAGAGTTAATTATTCGTCCAGTGAAAATACAAGAATCGTATATTACATAAAGTGTACATTCGAGAAAGGAACAGTTGAGCAACAACATCATTGTAGTGATTTATAACAGCCGGCCAATAAAGCGAGGTTGAAAGGAGAAAGTAGACCGAGTAGTAACATTTAGCGCAAAGTTGAAAAAATCTCATCGGGTACGCGACAGGAAAAATGTTAACTGCAAATAATAAATATTTTTGCAGTCACTAGACTACCGACTGCTATAAGATAAATTATATAAATTCAATTTCTCCTGCAGAATCTATTTTAGTCTCTTTTCGTGTATAATCAAGGTAACATAAAGAATTATGTTTAACGTAACAGACAAAGTTGTATTTGATAACAGAGTAGCCAGGCGGGAAGTAAGGAGCTATCATTCATATGCAGGCACGAAATATGAAAACAACGATGAAATTCGAGTTCCTGTACACAACCAAGAGCATGTCTTTTTACATCCTGAAGCCTATTTTCACATAGAAGGTGTAATTTTTAAATCAAGCACAGAGGATACACATTCAACTTCAGCCGTCCTCGATTAAAACTTTGCAGCAAATCTCTTTGATGAAATTCGTACTAAATTAAATGCAAAGGAAATTGAAAGAACTCGGAAAGATTTTTTGCAGTCGCTGTGCTACCGACTACCGTAAGATACATTATATAAATTCTATTTCTATGTCAGAAACTACTTTAGTCTCTTTTCGTGTATAATGAAGATAAAATCAAGAAGAACTCTGTTCAACGTAACGGACAAAATTGTATTTGACAACAGAGTAGCCAGGCGGGAAGTGAGGGGCTATCATACATATGCGGGCACGAAATATGAAAACAACGATGAAAGTGGAGTTCCTGTACACAACCAAAAGCATGTCCTTTTACCTTCTGAATCCTATGTTCACATAGAAGGTGATATTGTTAGATCAAGCACAGAGGATACACCTTGAAATTCAGACGTCCCCGATCAAAACTTTGCAGGAAATCCCTTCGATGAAATTCGTATTGAATTAAATGGGAAGGAAATTGAAAAAACTCGGCTTGTATGTACGTCTAGTGCTATAAAAACTTTCGCTTTGTATTCTAAAATGAAATGCTAAAAATTCAAAATGCCGGTTATTTTCCCTCAATTACTACACCACCAAACGTAGCGAATATTGCTCACGCAACTAAAAAGCTGTTCTATACAATCACCTCACAGCGTGTTCTTTGCGGTTTATTTGAGGACTACACGAAACACTTAAAAAACTGCAAACTTGAATAATTTATCTTTATTCTTTCTAGAGATGATCAATGTGCACTGTTTTTTGCCAACGCGGTAGGTGCATTTAAGGTTACAGTACCCCAAATGTATATAAAACTACCAACTCTAATACTGTCCGACGAGGAGGAAGTTAAACGCACAAAGTTGATACAAAAATCCTTCTATTCCTGTAGCATTTGTATCGTGGAATTATCATGAGTTGCCCACTGTTCCAAATTCAATGAAAATTAATTGTAGGTTTATGACTACGTCACAAATAGAAAAACCGAGAGTTTTCATGCTTTGCTTCCAAGCCGACAGAAAGAAGATTAATGTTGCTTCTTCTGAGTTTGATCACTGTAATATTAAATCCGTTGCCGTATTCTTAAATTCAAACTTTTATCCATATGAAAAAGCTGTGGCTAATTTTAACATTAGCGATTGCAGTGAACTGTATGATATTTTCATCAAGTTTCGTGTCCGACTCGTTGGCTGAACGGTCATTGTACTGGCCTTCGGTTCGATTCCCGGACTGAATGGGGATTTTAACCTTAATTGGTTAATTCCAATGGCACGGGGCCATGTGTTGTCTTCATCATCATTTCATCCTCATCATGATGCACAGGTCGCCTATGGGCCTCAAATAGAAAGATCTGCACCTGGCGAGCCGAACCCTTCCTGGGATATCCCGGCACTAAAAGCTATACGACATTTCATTTTCAAATTTCGTAATGCGTATTATCAGATTGACGATAATCGTTCTGAACCGATTATATCACGAAGTGAATTCGATAAAATGTTCCTCTGTATGTGTTCGCATTGAAAATGAAACATAGAATCTATTCCAGCCAACACTACTCTGCATTGCATCATTATTCATTATGGCAAAATTAATTATAAAACTCTAACGAATAATCTTGCACGAGTTTTTTCCTTTTTTCTTTTCCGAACTGCACATATGAACGAGAGAGGGGATTCTCTGCTTCAGTTCTTCGATATCGGACCCATCATTAGTGCAAAAGCTAGAGGAGTAATTGTTGACATTCAAAAATTACCCACTGGAGGTAACGAGATAGTTTGTTGTAGTATACATTCGTCTACAAATGTTTTATCTACAATAGTATTAGGTATGAGTGTACCTAATTTAGATTTCACCGTTACGTCGCTACGTATGTGTTAATGAAATACTCGTAAGGGCACTGCGAGAGTATCCTCGTTCATGCATAATTGACTAACACTATAGAAGGTGTACCGATTTAAAGACAATGCGTGACGGGTGTTTCTCTGTTGAGTGTCCGCGTCATTTACCACATGTTGCAAGACATTCACTCAGCTGTGCTATGTTCAACGTTCACGCAGTCCATCGTTCGTGAAAATCATCAAATGGTGTAATGAGAATTGTGTGTTCAGTAATAACCAAATTCAAGAAAGAAGGTGTGAGCAGATTCAATAATTTTAAGTGGGCTTTCTTCCCTGAAAACATTGATTATTTACGAACAACGTTTGTTAAATGCGCTCTGGAAATATCTACCAGTTCATCTTAAGGGAAACTTACACTAACTCTGTCAGGATTCACGAGCCAACAGCAACAAATACTATTAACGTCTGAGCTTGATATCAACGACTAATTTAGCAATTATTAATGTGAAGAAAGTAGATAGTGGTTTCCTTTTTCTTGCTTGCATTTTCTATTTCATTCTGCAATCAACTAATTATCTTTTTTCTAATCTGCAGGTGTGTGGTGCAAGAATGTCAGAAAAAGAAGATTATACAAATAGCTGTTTTATGAAAAAATTCTGTACATATAAGGTTAAAAATAATTTAGTGTAAAATGAAAAGGGTTATTGTTTTAATTCTCCTACCCCTACCTTAGTCAGAGAAAAAGGAATGAAAGAGAGGTTTCGCAGGAGCTAATAGGGTAGGATGGTAAAAAATCTAACAAGTTTTGATCATCTAGTTTGGTTTTTATTTTCCGAAAAGAAAAGTTCAATAAAATTACGGTTTATAATGCACTGTGACATAGATAGTAAAAATACCGTACAATCATTTGAATAAATGAAAAACTAAAATAGGTTTAATGTTTATCTAGTTTGGAATTCTATAGGATTACAATTCTCTTTAAAATGGAAAGATTGATAACATTAAGGTTTACAATTTACCCTGTAAACAGTACAATAAAACGAATAGAGAAGAAATAAAAATAAATTTATCTAGTTTGCAATTCCATAAGTTTACAATTCTCTTAAAGAGTTTCTTCTGTTATTACTTGGTAAATTGGAGATAGTGAGGATGCACATTTGTCTACTATCACCTACAGAGTAAATTACATTATTTTAACGTACGGAAGTGTAATCCGATGAGGAAAGTTCCTCATTTGATATAAACAGTCCACGTTCTGGAAACACCCCTTTACCGCCCCTAATTCTCCCTCCCCAACGCTTCATCACACAGTGCACGACACAAGCAGACACATTCGTTGCGCTGCAGCCGTCAAGCAAGGTATACTGCTTTAGAGGTGAGTCAGCCGTATCAACACATAGATTCAATCAGTTTCTCTATTAATTTTCTCGCTTTTCTTTCTTTTAACACAGGGTTGCATCATTACAGGTTTCCATTGAACTGAGAATCCATGCCCGCTTAACAACTGTAGGGCAAATTAATATCACAGTTCAACCACTACACATACAGCATTAAAAATACTACGTTTTTATACTCAACAAAGATAAGAAGACGGCTCAGTTTCAATAATCCTATTGTATATAACGAACTTTTAATCCAACAAAGTAACATGTACAAAAATGAATATCTTAATATCAAATGGACTGCATTCAACTTCAATCCTATAATTTTAGGATCGCATGTGAAGCCAATATTACTAGTGTATAAAATCCAACCACTCATATACCAAATGAGGAATTTTATATTTTGACTTGCAAGAGTTTTCTTGTCACACATTATAGTTTTAATCTAGCATAATAAGATGTTAATATTTAATTATAACAACATTCTATTGTCTGTATATATGGAGTTAAGTATGACAATATGCTGTTCAATGTTTTGATCGCCAAGTTTCTACACACTTTCCATGCAGCTGATGATGGTGTTAAAAATTGTACACCGAAACATGTTCTGTAATATGTAATAAATAATGTTGTAAATATCATCCAACAACATTGCATATCGTCGTTGCTGGGGCAAAACACCCTATGTGATAATATTTTTGGAGATATACTGACCCGCAACACATACGCTATGAAGAGCGAGAATGCCTTGACAAGAGTCACACAATATTGCACCTTAGATGACAGAACCTTACCGGCCAAAGTTCTAAGATAAAATATTTCACATAGGAGGTTTTGTCCCGGCGACGACGATATGTATTGAAAAGGTGGAACCCGCTATATGCTAATTTAATTGTTGTTACTAAGGTTCGTCACATACACTGTGAAATTAAAGAAAGCACACCCTCTGTTCCATAATTCAGTACAATTACCAGACTGTTCTTTTTGTTGTTCTGCGCTCAGCTGCCCCGCTTCACCTTGTTCATGCTGTGCACTTGTGTCGTCATCCTCCCTTCGATGTAATTGCAATCGTTGACTCTGTATCATAGGATATGGTTTATTTTTGGATCCAGCTTTAATTTGCACTTTCTTCCACTTCATCATATCAACACGGACCTGAAAACAAGCAGCACATACTATTTTAAATTAACAAAACAATTATCCAAATAAGGAATGCAGAAGTTGCAAATGAGAAAAATAAAGAACTTCTGCATACTTTCTTAGTTAAAATAAATGTTGAAATTTGCGGCATTCTACTGTAGGAAGAGCACTTTATGATACCTCCTCTCCATGCCTTTATACATCATTTTCAGGTTATTTTTTAATAAATTGATTTCTTCTAATTCTTCTGCAGAAAGTTTTGCAAATTGAGCTGGTAGGAAAACACTCACGGTATCCTCATCTTCACTCCCAATATCGGCTGTTATTTTCTTTCCGAAACTTGTTTCCTCTGCTCTGAGTTAATTTGCAACTCGCTTAATTTTCTGTTATGAAACTGATGTGCCTTTGCTATCTTATTCAATTTCAGTAGCATATCCATTAATTTGAAATTAGTATTGCTTTTTTAGAAATAGTAAAAACAATCTAAATAAATTTAAAGTCACTTATTGTGGAAGAAAGAAAAGTAGTAAGGAAGTTCTCTTCCGACTAGATGATGGTTAGAAAGCCGTGCACTGCTCCTTAAATATTCCCTGCCATCACCTTCACTCCTCACCAGTTGGGTGGAGTCGTCGCTGGTTAGCCTTCACTCAAATTTACAACTTGCCATAAACATCCTTTTCACCTTTCGTGGGTAGATAACCGTCAACAAGCTGTAAAGCAGATCATGCCTATTGACACCTGCACTGCACCTCTCTTTGTTTTTTCCCTCACCCACAGTAGGGTGTAAAGAACAAGTTGCTTCATGCATAAACTGTTCACCTTTCACCAGCAAGTGAACTTTAAAGCAAATCCAGTCCCCCCCCACGGTCACTGTACCTTGCCCACAACAACCTTCAAGAAATAACTGCCTCTAACAGAAAGTCCCCGGTATAGTTAACATTCCGCACACGCATGGTCTTGCCACGGTCAGTGGCTTTGCTGTGGGGCCCCCGCAGGGGAAGCTGGCCAGAGTGCTGGCGCAGAGGCTGCGGTGATCCAGAATCCTCAAATTCTATCTACTCAATGTATTGCGATAAGTTCTGCTACGTATCTAAAAGCTATGGGTAATACAAACGGTTACTGTTAGTCCTCACTGTTGAGAAACGTCAGTTTGACTACTTCATCTCTCCGCGGTTTCATTTCACGTCGTAATTTTGGAAAAATATCAACGAAAGTAGTCTTTAGGATTAATCATTTTTACAGTATTAGTCTATGTACCATACCCCTTCATTAATCTAAATTCAGTTGACTCGGCGATCAAAGTCAATATCAGAACGTCAGGTGGACTTTTCCATCTCTCCGCAGTTTCTTTTCAAGATGTTATTTTGGCAAATTTCAACGAAAGTAACTTTTAGGATTAATCATTTTAACAGAATTAACCAATGTAGCATTCTCCATACCTCTAAATTACGATAAATGAGCAATCAAAGTCAGTATCTTTTCCATAGGGGAGTATGTATTTCTACCGCAAAAACTTAGGCCGCCGACGCGCTATTCGATATATGAAACTACACAGTGCGTGGACCCGATGTCGGCCGTGGTTGAGGATAATGTTTCATTAATTAGTCCGGTATCTTGGGTAACAGATGTTGAGTAAATAGCACCTTCTACTCTTTGACTTGTACGATAGATTGCGAAAAAAAGAAAAAGAAAAAAGAAATAGAAGCAAAAAATAAAGTAATATAACGTCTATACAGTTCATAAAAGCCCTTGGACACTGGTACTCATGTTCTCAATTTGATATGATCTTTAGTGTAGGCTGACTGAACATCAAAGCCATACGTATCTGTAGAAGTAGAAATTTCGTTTGTTAAATTTCCGTGTTTTCTAAAACTAGAATTCTTTTAGAATGTAAGCCTCATTCACAATGCAAACGTAACGTAACGTTAACTCAGAAGTTAGCGGCCATCTTATCTAATGAAACCATTCACAATGCGCCGACGTAAACTTAACTGCGAGCTCGTAAAATTAAGGGATTGCAAACTCCAAGCTCTTGCGGTTAATTTTACGTTAACTTTAAGAACCAGCCAATCAGGGCAGAGGTAAACATTGCATTTTGTACACGATATAAGGACTTTTTTCGACGAATCACTTGTAATTCTCTTTCAAAACAATCTTTGGAGGAAGAATTACAAACACGTTGTACCGAAAAATTATAGGTGGAAAAAAATATCCTGTAGCAATGAAATCTGACGGTAAATGGCGGGGGACAAGCTCGCAGCGCTGGCGAACGTACGAGAGACAATCCCTGTCATACATAAAACAGTGTCCCTGTATATTTCTTAACATTATACGGATTACTAGTTTACGAAAACGATATCATACAAACATCTCATCGGGGTGTGATAGATAGGGGCATAGATGTCGGTAAAGGAGACCTCACATTTCTTTTTATTAGAAAAGGGGAAGTAAATCGTAAGAAAAGCAAACAGTTCAGGTTTCATCCACATGTCCAAAACGAACTGATGAGGGTCATTTCTTACATTAGATTACCGAAATCGCACTGAGGTACCTTCTTTGGTTTAAGGGGTGAATCCATTTTCTGCACCGTTGTTTAGATCGCCTTTTCCCAGGAGCAAAGCAATAGATGTTTGAAGTAATATGAATTCTGCTACCACGTTGTTTGATTCCATCGAGGTATTGAAATATAAAACTGCGAGATAGTCCAAAACCCGATTTCCGTGCTAAATAACATGGCACTGTTTTGATTGGCTGCTGTGTACCCTTTTCGTTAATGTTACGTTCCTCTATTGTGAATACCACCAATTTTTTCGTTAATTTTACGGTTGCGTTACGACTTTTAGTTTACGGTTACGTTTGCATTGTGAATGGTGGCCTTACTCTTTGCTTTGGTTTTGGTTTGTTGTGATCTCTTCAAGTGTTCTATTTTAAGTTCTTTGGTTTACATTGGAAACAAGGGAAGATGACACCTTTGGAGCATGATAGAAGCAAGGAAGAGGTTGAGGGGTCGGGCTTGTGTATAAGCGACATCTAATACAGATGTGGAATTAGTGTCTATGTGTCTGACATACAAGAAATTAGCTAGAGAATGGCTGAGAAACCTGTGCAGGTTGCACAGCAACCAATAGTTAAGATTGGACACTATACATTGGGACAGACTTTGGGTGTTGGAACCTTTGGGAAAGTCAAAAGTAAGCGAAGATCAACTTACCAATTGATTTGTGAACGATTATAGTTTTATAGAATCATTGTGCAACAAATGTGACGAAATTGTGTGAAAGCTAAGGGGATTATTTTCTTATCACACAACTTGGATGTTATGTATTCACCAGATAATTACAAATGCTGACAAACTGAAGAAATATATTTATATTCAGCCGTAATGTATTATATACTTACAATAGAATGGCTGTTATAAAATATTTACTCGAACTGTATGGGAATCCGATATACTTGCTCGACATTTAGGTTTCTGGAGGGGGCTGTGGTAATTGTAGGTTAGGTTTCTGACGAGGTGCCTTATTTTGGTGTGTCGAGTCTTTGATCTGGTCTATTAGATGCCTGATCATGATACTTAAAAGCGACGACACTTGTCACTATTACAAAGGGATCTCGGTCTCTGTGCAGAATCGGTATGAGTCACTCCAGGACAGGGAACTGTTGCTGAGATGTGTGGAAGTAGGAGGAAGGGAAACGTAGAGTAGAGGATAGGAAAAGACAGGTGGAACAGGGTCATGGGAAGCAGAAAATGGAGGAGGAAGTAGCTTCTGCAGTTGTCAGGAAAGATAGGACTGACCAGGAGGGGAGGGGATCAAATGAGATGGGTAGGGTTGAGGCTCTGGTCATGGGGGATTCCATTGTTAGACACATGGGGAAAGTGTGTGGAGGAAAGGGAACCAGGATAGAATGTTATCCAGGAATTAGGTTGAGGCAGATGTTGAGGAAAGTAGAAGAGAGGGAGGAGGGGAATTAGAGGGTGGTAGTGTTTCACGTTGGTACCAACAACGTAAGGCAAGCTGATATATGTACCAACATAGTTGGAGATGTGTGGGATCTGGTAAATGCAGCACGGGTGTAGTTTAAGAAAGCTGAGATTGTTATTAGTGGAATACTGTGTAGGAGGGATACTGACTGGAGGGTGTTTGCGGATTTAAATGAGATTATGGAGTGGGTATGTGGGAAACTGGGAGTGACATTTCTAGATCCTAATGGGTGGGTGGGAGATAGGGATCTGCGCTCAGATGGCCTTCACTTAAACCGCAGTGGTACGTTTAAATTAGGAAATTTGTTTGGAAGGGTAGTAGGGAGGTACATTCAGGGAAACTGGGTGGCCTAGGGAGCGGTGATAAGGGAACAGGGAACTAGAAATCAAGTAGGGATGACATAAATTGTTAGTGTTGAACTGTAGAAGTATTGTAAAGAAAGGAATAGAATTGAGTAATTTAATAGATATATATTTACCAGATATTGTAATACGAGTTGAATCATGGCTGAGAAATGATATAATGGATGCAGAAATTTTTTCACGGAACTTGAGTGTGTATCGTAGAGATAGGATAGGAATGGTAGGAGGGGGAGTATTCATTCTGGTGAAAGAAGAATTTGTAAGTTTCGAAAAAGTTAAAGATGAGACACATGAAATTCTAGGTGTAAGGCTCATTTCTAAAGATAATAGGCAACTTGATATATTTGGAGTGTACAGACCGGGAAAGGGTAGCACTAACAGGGATTCAGAATTATTTGATAAGATAATCAGCTATGTAGGAAACGACAAAGAAAGAAATGTGATTGTAGCGGGAGATCTGAATTTACCAGATGTCAATAGGGAAGGAAATGCGAACGACAGGAAGCATGACCAACAAATGGCAAATAAATTAATATGGGAAGGACAGCTGATTCAGAAAGTGATGGAACCAACCAGAGGGAAAAATATCCTGGATGTGGTGCTTATAAAACCAGATGAGCTCTATAGAGAAACTGAAGTAATAGATGGTGTTAGTGATCATGAAGCTGTTTTTGTGATAGTTAAAAATAAATGTGATAGAAAGGTCTTAAAAAAGTAGGACTATTAGGCAGTACCATATGGCTGATAAAACAGGCATGAAGCAGTTTCTAAAAAGTATCTATGATCGTTGGAAAACGGTAAATAAAAATGTAAACAGACTCTGGGATGGGTTTAAAGAAATTGTTGAGGAATGCAAAAACAGGTTTGTACCTTTAAGTAAGGTAAGGAATGGTAAAGGCCCACCGTATTATAATAGAGAAATAAAGAGACTAAGAAGGAGGTGCAGACTGGAAAGAAATACAGTGAAACTCGGTTAAGAAGTTCCCGCACAAGAAGTTTTCCCGCCTAAGAAGTGTGATATTCTTGGTCCTTTGATCAGTTGCATTAAGATATATGTATATTTTTCCCGTTTAAAGTGTTCTGTTGTAAATATATTTCCCGCTTAAACAGTTCAGATTTTAGAGCCCCTTGAGATAGAAAACGTCCGCCCAAAGCAGCCCATGGTTAGAACCCTCCAGTCTCCGCGCAAGTTGCACCCTGTGTTAGACCGTTCGCGCGCTCGCGGTGTGTGTCTGGTGTTACGGAACATGTGCGGGCCTGCCACCGCCATATGACGTCACGCTATGACAACACGTACAGCAGATGCTCACAGTCGACTTGTGGAATCGAATCGAACCCATCAGTCAAAATTTCCACTCCACTGTTCCATCTAGCGGAATAAAATCGAACGGGATTCTACGTAAGAAACAAAGTACGCAATGGATGATTTGATAAAACTTTAATGCAGTAATTTGCGGGCCGCGACAGGGTGAAGTCATTAATCGAGGTGGCCTAAACATTAATTAAAAACCGTAAAGTGCATTTGTCCACAACATTACTGTTAACCTACCACAAAACTGAATATTCTAACCTGTCTAATTTTTCATTCCCTTGCTTATTTCCTTCCAGCCATTCAGTCTTACGTTGTTGCAATAATACTTATGGGCCTTGCCGTAGAGGAAATTACGTTTTTGAAGTAAACTGATAAGATTTTCTGTGTCTATTATTAGTGAGGTGAATAAAAACAACTTCGCGACTCTATGCAGGAAACAGCCGATTTGCCAGCAGCCAGCTGATACACATGCCGCCAAACAGCCGGCCGAAAGATCCCGATCGTTTACGAAGTTGAACGAATGTTGATAGCCAACTGGGTGTTGAGGGAGGCACACATAGGCATTGCAGTACCACGTGTTGGCATAAAATTGAAAGTTATTTTTAATTTTACCTTTATACGAGCTAAACATTGTATCATCATGTCACTCGTAATTATTACATAGCATTATTAGAACGTAGCACAAGGATGAGGAGACATGAAATAAAATTCTCACGGGGAAAGAAACTGTTTACGTTTAGATGTGCTAGCGTTGCTACTGCGCCTTTATCTCTCCCACGTAATACCCCAGATACATTTCCATGCACTAATTTCTGCAACTTCGAACCTGTGTTTCTTTTCTTCATTACCTATAGCATGAAGAGGATTGAAGCGGGAAAATAAACTCAATACTGGCTTGGCCATGCGGTAGTTGTGAAACAGCCAGAAACTACGCCCGTTGCCATGACAACCAGTAGGAATGCAGGGGCGATTTAGGCCTAGGTTCTAAGAATCTCTAAGAGTAAGTTGCTAGATTTCCCATTTGCTGCCTTTATCCTTGAAGCAGGTGTCAGGGGTGCGAGGAAGATAGAAAGCACATGCTAACAAACTGTAGTACATGTCTTGTCTTTGCTTCTTGTAAGCCTAAGCTACGGATTGCCAAGCATAGTGTAGCGTCGTAATTAGTATGAATAGGAGTCGGTGAAGTTAGTTGTACTTGTAATATCAACGTACAAGCTTTTTTTAAGTGAAAATGAGCGCAACTCAGAGGAAAAAGATCAAGCGAATGGCACTAACAATAAAAGACAAAGTGGAGATTATAAGGAAAGTGGCGTCATCTACACTTTCTCGTGTTGCCTTGGCAAAGGAGCTGGGGATGCCGCTGTCTACTTTGAACGGTATTATAGCTAAGAAAGAAGAGATCTCTGCTTCTGCAGGGAGTACTTCAGCAAATTGTAAGGAAGTTAAATATGAAAAGTACGATGAAATAGAACAAGTTCTGCTAGTATGGTTTAAACAGCAGCGAAGTTTAAACATACCTTTCAGTGGGACTATTGTGCAGGAGAAAGCCTCATGCAAATTAAGGGTACCTTTTACCGCGTCGAGTGGGTGGCTGGAACGCTTTAAAAATCGAGCCGGCATCGTTTACAAAGCCGGCCCCGTGGTGTAGGGGCAGCGTGCCTGCCTCTTACACGGAGGCCCCGGGTTCGATTCCCGGCCAGGTCTGGGATTTTTACCTGGACCTGGTTCGAGGTCCACTCGGCCTACGTGATTAGAATTGAGAAGCTATCTGACGGTCAGATAGCGGCCCCGGTCTAGAAAGCCAAGAATAACGGCCGAGAGGATTCGTCGTGCTGACCACATGACACCTCGTAATCTGCAGGCCTTCGGGCTGAGCAGCGGTCGCTTGGTAGGCCAAGGCCCTTCAAGGGCTGTAGTGCCATGGGGTTTTTGGTTTTCGTTTACAAAACAATTTGTTGCGAAGCAGAGAGTGTAAGTTCGGAGGAAAGGGAAGTGTGGAAGGTCATGGTTCTGCCTGCTAAAATAATCAAACCTTGCAACGTTTTTATATAACTTAATATGTTCCCTTCTCTTATCAAATATATTTATAATATGGTACGTTCAATTATTTTACTTTATCTCTAAAAATATTGTCATGATAATCGAATTTTTATATTGTGGCTTTCTGTAAGCAGCTCTTATATATCGGCCTATTTCGGTATTGTTCACAAACAAGGAAATCTGTTGGCTGTGTGTTTCATATGTATTTCGGGTACAGAATAAGTTTTTGGGCATTACCCCTTTTAAGAAGTTTCCTGCTTAAGAAGTTTTTTTTTTTTGCAGTCCCTTGAAAAACTTCTTAACAGAGTTTCACTGTAGTTAGAAATGGCTGTGCACTGCCTGCTCGATCTGCATCCGATGGCTGCTTATACTGCCTGCTCATTCCATATTCAAACGTGTAACACAACTTCCAAACAATCTGCCGCTAGATCGCAGCACCAGACGTACCCAGTTATCGCGTGAATACAGCTAGATAAGCACAAATACAGTACTGTATTTGATAAGCATACAAGCAAAATTTAAAATCTGAATGTATCAGAAAAATTACAGAATTGTACGCATAAAGTGGTGCTCCAGAGAGTGATAGCTTTTCGACTTTTCGAGTAAGAGATTTCGACGAACAAGAAAACCTCGAAACTTTGTATGGTACTTCCCTACATTACTAAGTAGAGGTTTCACGAATTTGGCCACCACAGTTTCTGACACAAGTTCCTGGTGGTTATTGTTACTAAAACACTTTAAAATCTTACAGTGGCACGAAGAGGGTATGGTAGAACATAGTTTTTTATAGTCTGGAGCTGACTTGCAGATTTCTTGCAGTACGGTAGAGCCGCCTCAACAAATTTCTATAGCCCCATAATTAGGCCAATAAATCGTTGCTGGGGATAGCACAGGCCTCCTCTATCAACTGTCTGATTAAGTTCGTCAATGGGGATGCATTAACTGAGGTGGAAACATTACTCAAGCGTGTGCTGCATTGTTTTTTCTTCGATTACACGCACTAAATAACCACACACTAATGCATGGGAAGCAGTTTCCAAAGTGACACACACTGACTCAGGGGGCTCACGTACATCTTCCAGTAAAACAAGTACATACTCAGCGGGCATCACTGGCTCTGTTCGTCAAGTCCAGGAGAGGATACTGAGGCGGAAAATTTAGAATTTTGCTTGTGGATAACGTTAGCACCATCGGTGGACATTAAAATACCAGATTTCAGAACTCTCTTTATGGAATTCTGAGTTGCCCGGGAGTCAGTCATGTCACTGCACCCTCCTCCCATTCTTGTAGAACTAAATATGGCTTCAACTGGATCTCCTGAAAAAGCCCGTGTCATGGAATGAAATTCCACAGCATTCTGGTTTCCCTTTCTTTGATTTGCAGAAAGGCATGCGGCAGTCCACCATTTTCACTGTAAACAAATACAGTAGGCCTACTACCCTATTTCCCGCTATTTCATTCCGACAGTTCAGTAGCCGGTTGGTGCTGCCACCTGCTGTGGGTATTTGTAAATGGAGTGTTTCATTTAGTGCCATGTGAAAATGTTGTAGTGAGCAGGCAGTATAAGCAGCCATCGGATGCAGATCGAGCAGGCAGTGGGCTGTGGAAGTAAGGAGAAATTGAAGGAACTTACTAGAAAATTGAACCTAGCAAAGAAGGCAGCTAAGGATAACATGATGGCAAGCATAATTGGCAGTCATACAAATTTTAGTGAAAAATGGAAGGGTATGTATAGGGATTTTAAGGCAGAAACAGGTTCCAAGAAGGACATTCCAGGAATAATTAATGAACAAGGGGAGTGTGTATGTGAGGATCTTTAAAAGGCAGAAGTATTCAAGCAGCAGTATGCAAATATTTTTGGTTACAAGGATAATGTCCAGATAGAGGAGGAGACTAAGGCTAAAGTAGTATTAAAATTTACATATGCTAACAATGACATCTACAATAAGATACAAAAGTTGAAAACTAGAAAAGCAGCTGGAATTGATAAGATTTCTGGGGATATAATATAGACAATGGGTTGGGATATAGTACCATATCTGAAGTACTTATTTGATTATTGTTTGGTCGGAGAAGCTATACCAGATGAATGGAGAGTTGCTATAGTAGCCCCTTTGTATAAAGGAAAGTGCGATAGACATAAAGCTGAAAATTACAGGCCAGTAAGTTTGACATGCATTATATGTAAGCTTTGGGAAGGCATTCTCTCTGATTATATTTGACATGTTTGTGAAATTAATAACTGGTTCGATAGAAGGCAGTTCGGTGTTAGGAAAGGTTATTCCACTGAACCTCAACTTGTAGGATTCTAGCAAGATATAGCAGATATCTTGGATTCAGGAGGTCAAATGGACTGTATCGCGATTGACCTGTGTAAAGCATTTGATAGGGTGGATCATGGGAGACTACTGGCAAAAATGAGTGCAATTGGACTAGAGAAAAGAGTGACTGAATGGGTTGCTATTTTTCTAGAAAATAGTAGGTGAAGCTTTATCTGACTAATAATTAAGAGGGGAATTCCTCAAGGCAGTATTATTGGACCTTTATATTTTCTTGTGTATATATATAAATGATATGAGTAAACCAGTGGGATCAGAGGTAAGGCTTTTTGCGGATGATGTTATTCTCTATAGAGTAATAAATAAGTTAACAAGATTGTGAGCAACTGCAATGTGACCTTGAAAATTTTGTGAGTTGACAGCAGGCAATGGTATGTTGATAAACGGGGTTAAGTCAGGTTGTCAGTTTCACAAATAGTTTTAATTACTGTGTTGAGGGGGTGAAAGTTCCTTTTGGGGATCATTGTAAGTATCTAGGTGTTAATATAATGAAAGGTCTTCATTGGGGTAATCACATAAATGGGATTGTAAATGAAGGATACAGATCTCTGCACATGGTTATGAGGGTGTTCAGGGGTTGTAGTAAGGATGTAAAAGAGAGGGCATATAAGTCTGGTAAGACCCCAACTAGAGCATGGTTCCAGTTTATGGGACCCTCATTAGGATTACCTGATTTAAGAACTGGAAAAAATCCAAAGGAAAGCAGCTTGATTTGTTCGGGTGATTTCCGACCAAAGAGTAGCGTTACAAAAATGTTGCAAAGTTTGGGCTGGGAAGAATTGAGAGACAGGAGAGTTGCTCGACTAAGTGGTATGTAAAATTCTTAATTCCCATGGAGGGAATTGGATATTTTTCACCAATAGAGCATGTCAAAAACACATCAGATGTAAGGCTTTTCAGGCGTTTGCTCTATTAACCAGCATTTCATCTTAGGTCTGACATTACCCCCTGACGCTGGGGTGTATGCAGGTGAACTTTTCAGAAACCTATATAAGAGGCACAGTCTAACTGCATACGGGAGATAAATCTCCACAATGGAATTATTGCCCGCCTAGCAATTCCGAATGGAAAATTCTAAATTCCCATGGAGGGAATTAGATATTTTTCACCAATAGAGCATGTCAAAAACACATAAGTTGTAAGGCTTTTCAGGCGTTTCGTCTAGTGTCAGACCTAAGATGAAACGCTGGTTAATAGAGCAAATGCCTGAAAAGCCTTACATCTGATATGTAAGTGGTATGTTCCGAGCTGTCAGCGGAGAAATGGCGTGGAATGACATTAGTAGGCTAATAAGTTTGAGTGGCGTTTATAAAAGTAGGAAAGATCACAATATGAAGATAAAGTTGGAATTCAAGAGGACAAATTGGGGCAAACATTCATGTATAGGAAGGGGAGTTAGGGATTGGAATAACTTACCAAGGGAGATGTTCAATAAATTTCCAAATTCTTTGAAATCATTTAGGAAAAGGCTAGGAAAACAACAGATAGGGAATCTGCCACATGGGCGACTGCCCTAAATGCAGATCAGTATTGATTGATTGGATTGATTGAAATTAAATTATATGCTACGAGATGTGTGGTTGCTACGTTCTTAAAACCATATGGGAATCACGACACAATTATCAGAATTTTTTGCGTGAGGAATTTGGTGATTCTTCGTAGTTACTTCGGAAATTGTAAACGTTACAAGTTTCAAGTATTGTAAGCTTGTAGTCTGACGTTAGCTGGGCCTTTCCCAAACTTGCCAAGAAGTTGCTAAGTGAATTTGTGCTCAGCTCTTGAACTTGCCCTTAGTAGCTAAAGAAGATTATAAATGTTCTGGTAGGTGATTGGGCTAAGATAATTTTGAATCTTATTTGCTGGCAGTTCTCCACCCAAAATTTGTTTGGTGTGGTGGTCATGCACTCCCTTCAGCAGTGGTTCTTGAGTTTTCATGCCAAGTGCACATTCATTTAATAGGTGCAAATTGAGTAGTGAATATTCCCTTAGAAATGTACAAAATCTTATACTATCTGATGCTCTTACTGATGTGCAGTTCTTTGTCAACATTCAGATAGTCTTCTTGCGAGTGCCATTCTCTAGTCCCCATACCAAAGAACAAAGATACTATCCACGGCTTCCTCCTTGCTGAAGGTCTTCCTTAACTTGCTGAAAACATGAAATGTTATACTGTATAATAGTTCACATCATTTGCGAACTGTGTGGCCATTTTAGAATGCTTCACACTCTTTGTATCTGATCTTACTCTCAAAAGGACATGCACGAGTGGCATGCATCATGTTAAGTTTATAAATGTAAAACCATGTAATTCGTACCTCAGTGTAAATTAGGCTACATTATTTTGAGAGGAAAGTCATTAAAAACTGATGCCTTCATACATGTAGGAGAGTAATGTGTTCATTGCCAAGTTTAAGGTTCCACAAACTTGCCCTTAGAAATGTGCTTAGTTTTATAAGAAAATATTGTAAATTGTGCAACAGTTTTCATTTGATCTGTGCTTGCAGCCACTGCCATTGCCTGAAATCTATAACAGTGATTCCACTCCCATAATCCAGAACAGATAGCTGTGATTGCCAACTGTGACTAATGAAATGGCCTGATGAAAGTGGGCGTGCTCTCCCCTCAATCATCTGGGTTGCTTGTTATTGTGCACCCATGTACTCCTAATGATTTAGACCAATGGAGTGTTGCTACAATCCAGGTCTGTCTAGACAAAACGAGTGTCTCTGAGGATGTCTTGTCAACATTTTGTATCATGACTGATAATCGTGTTGCAACTAAGCCACTAGCAACAAGAGAGAATCGAGCTGTGGAAGTCCACAGCACGCTGTAGCTGTTTTTCCTGAGGTCCATATTGTGTTGCTCTACAGTTTAACACTTTACCGTTCATCTCTCGCCACTGATCTGCATTTAGGGCAGTTGCCCAGGTGGCAGATTCACTATCTGTTGTTTACCTAGTCTTTGCGTAAATAATTGCAAAGAATTTGGAAACTTATTGAACATCTCCCTTAGTAAATTATGCCAATCCCTAACTTCACTTCCTATAAACAAATATTCGCCCCACTTTGTCCTCTTGAATTGCAACCTTACTACGTTTATGCTCGCAGAGCGGCGTGAACGTAATTTTGGCCGCTGCTCGCAGTTAGACCGGAAAGAGTTAAAGAACCCTTGTGTAGCTAAATCCTGACACACTAAGATGAGTTCAAATGTATAGTAAAGAGTAAGTAAATATTATAAATTCAAAATTTAATGCAAGCAATTCACCTTCTAGGCTATTTCAGGATAAGAGAGATTGGTCCTATGCTGTTCCAATTTCATTAGCATCTTGCCTATCAAAGAGCTTGTGGTACTTAACGTCTCTTCAACACGTACTAAGTGTACGTAACACGACCTAATAGGTTGAAAGTCAGTTTCGATTACAATGCGGTCGTGAAAATTCAATATTCATTGACTTGGCTCTCAACAGGCGACTTAAACGCACTCTACAGTGTGATGGCAATAGTGCCAGACCTGTAGCTTAGATTCTTTCCAACAGAACAAAGATGGCCTAGGCCACCATAGCTCAATTGGTAGAGCAACCAACGCGAAATCGGGAGGTTGTGGGTTCGGATCCCACTGGTGTCCGGTTGGCCATTTTTGTTCTGTACTTAACATCCCTTCAACACGTACTAAATGTACGGAACACGACCTAATAGGTTGAAAGTCGGTTTCGATTATTCTCTACTTGCCTGACAATTTGAAGATTGTCAGATGGTACATAGGTAGATGCATAAAATACATTGCGTACAGTAATGTCCATATTAATCCAAATACAGTTCTCTCAGAACCATTATAATTGTTGGTAGAATCGTGCTTTCCTGCTAAATAATGGTCCTCCTTTCAAGAAAATTACACTGTAGGTATAGGGTAATGTTAATTGGACATTATTGGATGTTCCTATAATACAGTCAGTAGTTGAATGTCTCCGAGTAATATTGTATAAGTTTTTGTTATTGTATTATTGTACATCAAATTGACGGAGAACACCACACCTTAGAAACATTAGAATTTGTGATATTAGCCGAGCATACCCCTATGACACAGAGACAAATTGCTTCACAATGTGGTTTTGATGTGGCTGTGCTAAATTCACTTTTGAGGCGATAGCTAGAACCTGGAACCTTCTACATCGCTTAAGAAAGGAAACTGGTCAGAAGCCCAAGATTATACTAAAAGGCCATTTAATCATTAAGATGAATAGAATAAACCCCAGACTCTCAAATGTTGACCTAAACCGAGATTAAAGTCAGAGTAGGTGAAATGTTCATGCTGGTACAATTCCCTGCAGATTGTTGGAGTCAGGAAGAAGAGCCTACAGACCAGCAAACAAGCAACTTCTGATGGATGTAATGTGCAAAAAGTGAGTGATATGGGCTTAACTCCATACAGGCTGGACTGTGAAACATTGAAAGGAAGTTGTATTTTCAGATGAAAACCATTGTTAGGTTTCTTGTCAACATGTTCCACATGTGTATAAAGGAGCAACAGAGAAAGCGTCACTGACCCATATTCAACAAGCACCTATACATCCTCCAGAAGTTATGTTCTGGGGATGTTTTACTGAGAAGCGACCAGAACCGTTACTCTCTGTTAGGTGTATGGTGATCAATGACCAGCACGTAGAAATCCTTAGGAGGAGGATAGTGCCTGAGTTATAAAAACTCTCTCCAGATGATGTCAGTTTTTCAATAGTATCTTGCACCAGGCCACACATCCAAAAATGTGAAATTCTTTGAAAACATAAGCATTCCAGTGTTCCCTTATGCTGCAACTCATATCAACACATCAAATATTTATGGGCCATTTGTTAGAAGAAAATGGCAAAACTGAATTAATTTAGTGTGGTACTGGTATGGTTTCACGATGAAGACAGAAATAATACTTGTGCAGAATTGGTGGTATCCATGCCAAAACGTGTGTCTGCTATTTCAAAGAATAAAGGCAATATCAAGTATTAAGGTATGATTTTCTGTAATTGCAGAATAGATTTTCAGTAGTTTTTACCACCTTTGTTATGAGAACACTTCTATGTATCGTGTTCAAATTAATGTGCTCGAGTAAAAATAGTGGGATGTAAAATCTGTATTATTATTATTATTATTATTATTATTGTTATTATTATTATTATTATTAAAAATAATTAAATAATTATTAAAATAATATAAATAATAATTATAATAATATAATAATAATTATAATTAATAATAATAATAATAATTTTCACTCTACTGTAGTAGAGGAGGTCCTGAGAGTAAAGCTACATTAGGAAGAGTGTCTCTGAAATATATATATTTTTTTGCTAGGTGCTTTATGTCGCACTGACACAGATAGGTCTTGTAGCGACGATTGGATAGGAAAGGCCTAGTAGTTGGACGGAAGCGGCCGTGGCCTTAATTAAGGAACAGCCCCAGCATTTGCCTGGTGTGGAAATGGGAAACCATGGAAAAATATTTTCAGGGCTGCCGTCAGTGGGGTTCGAACCTACTACCTCCTGAATGCAATGACAACTACGTGACACGAACCACGCAGCCATTTGCTCGGTTCTCTTAATTTCTTCACCATCCGCTGAACTAGTAGGCATATGGACCTGCCCTATTGAGGTGGGCACTAACTTAGTGTCTATCTTAACGGCAATAATCTGTTCGCTATGGGCAATAATCTTTTCGCTATGCTGGTTACAGCAGCTTACCCACTACCATGTTTTCTTATTCATTATTTAACCAACTCCTGCATTTCCCCCTCCCAATTTTCTTTTTACAATCTGCTTTACGTCACACCGACACACAAGTCTTATGGCAACGATGGGATAGGAGAGAGCTATAAGTGGGAAGGAAGCAACCGTGGCCTTAATTAATGTACAGTCCCGGAATTAATGAAGGCCTTGGAAGCTTCCTTCGTGCTTCTAACCCTTTCCTATCCAATCGTTGCCACAGGACTTATCTGTGTTGGTGTGACGTAAAGCAATTTGTAAAAAATAAATAACTAAACTTAAAGAATATATGAATATATGTTTAATAGAATATGTAAAAGGAGATGAGAATCTTACTGTGATGAGAGACTGGAATGAAGTGGAAGACCAAGGAAGAGAAGGTAATTTAGTAGGAATTTCAACTGGGACAAAGGAATGAAAGAGGAAGTCAGTTGGTAAAATTCTGCAGCGATCATAATTTACTCGTTGCTAATACTTGGTTCAGACGTTACAAGTACACATGAGACCTACAAACACTGGAGGATATCAAGTAGATTTCATTATGATTAGCACAGATTCAGAAACCAGGTGTTGGATCGCAAGACCTTCCTGTGAGCAGACATGGACTCTGACCACAATTTGGCGCTTATGGAATGCTGCCTGAAGTTGAAGATCGGAAGGAATGCAAAGACAGGATCTAGACATGTCAAGGGGAAAAAGAGGGATGAATTGTTTCAAAGAACATCTTGCACAAGGACTAAATTAAACACAATCATCACTGATCACCTGCTCTAATTTTCTGAGGTTTGTTTGCTAGAAATTTAGGCACCCATTCAACCACGCTTTTGTTTAGTCCAACAGCTCTCATTTTCATTTTCATCAATCTCCCATAACCTAACTTATCAAAATCCTTGGAATAGCGATACAGTCCATTTGACCTGTATTGTGCTAGAATCTTACAAGCTGAGCCTCACTGGAATAACCTTCCCTAAACCTGAACTGCCTTCTACCAAACCAGTTAGTGTCTTCATATAATCAGAAAGAATGCTTTCCCAGAGCTTGTAAGCAACACATCGAGCAGACTGTCCTGTATTTATCCACTTATCACTTTTCCTTTTTTGTACACTGGGGCTAATATAGCAACTCTATATTCATTTGGTATAGCTCCTTCATGCAAACAGTAATCAAATTAGTACTTCATAATTCCTGCGATATTTCCTTGTGGTAACTCAAAGGAATATCATGTATAAAATCAGTCAAGTTTCACTGTACGGCAACATCCTAGCAGTTCCCACGAATCTACTACCCTTTCGTGAAAGGTGATACTCCCACATGGTGCGTCCCAGGTGGCGGATAGGGGAGTCCTAACCGGCTTGCCGGCGGACTTGAGGGAAATAAAATACCTCTCGCGGACCGAACACACTACCCCCTGCGGGTGGGTTACGCACATGTAGAATACACCCGCGGTATCCCCTGCCTGTCGTAATAGGCGACTAAAAGGGGCCCAAGGGGCTCTCAACTTGGGAGTGTGGATTGGCGACTACGGTTCCCGTACCTGAGTCTTGGCATTGCTTCCACTTACTTGTGCCAGGCTCGTCACTTTCGCCTATCCTGTCCGACCTCCCTTGGTTAACTCTTGTTCTTTTCCGACCCCGACGGTATTAGAGCATTCGAGGCCTAGGGAGTCTTTCATTTTCACGCCCTTTGTGGCCCTTGCCTTTCTTCGTCCGAAACTTCATTTTCGAAGTGACGGATCCCTTCTTTTTCTTTCTCTCTCTCTCTACCCCCTGTGGGTGGGGGACGCAGAAGGAAAATACACCCACAGTATCCCCTGCATGTCGTGAGCAGCGACTAAAAGGGGCGACCAAGGGATGATTGTCTTAGAACCATGAAACTACTTTTGATTAGTACCATCACGCAGGGAACACCATGGGTTACCTTTACTTGCGAGTAGTACCACTATATTAGGTACGAAATAGGTTTGTACTTAGTAGCAGCAGTGGGTGTGGACTGTGGGTTTCCAGCACCCGTGAGTCGTACCCATGTGAGCAACACCACGGGTCTGGGCGTTGCCTGTGATTAGTACCACTACATGAGCGACAACATGGGTCTGCGTTGCCTGTGATTAGTATCCACTATGTGAGGAACACCACGGGAATACCGGCGCCCGTGATTAGTACACCTAGGTGAGGAATCCCATTGGTTTGAGTTGGCTATGAGTGGCGCCATTGTGTGAGAAAAACCATAGGTTAGCGTTACCTGTATGACATACAATAGTTGTGAGTAGTACCATCATGTGTGGAACACCGTGAGTCTTCACTCCTTTTGATTAGTACCTCAACACGACACATACCATGGTTCTACTTTACTAATAATACCAATATAAATGGTCCGTTATTGGACCATGAAACTACTTTTGATTAGTACCATCACGCAGGGAACACTAGCGATAAGTACCATTCTGAGGGGCATTTGACCTCGATTTTGGACCCCTTTAGACAACAAGCATCCTCGATTCAGGATTGTGCTTTAGAATTTGTCCTTTGGTCAGTAATACTATTATTTATGATAGTTTTTTGAGTCGGATCCACTGATTGTTTTAAATTCATGTCCATTCATTCTTCATGATATTTTTTATTTTGGTCAGTGGATGATTTTTAACTTTGTCATTTCATTTCGTACTATTAGGGGCCAATGACCTCGATGTTAGGCCCCTTTAAACAAGCATCATCATCATCCTCCTAGCGGTTCCGTTAATGGCCAACAGTTGTCACTAAGGTCATGAATGGAGTCGACTCTTCGCGACTGTTCTCGACACATTTCTACTGATAACCGATCATCTGTAATGGAACTCGATTCGTTATCCGCATGAAAGGCTACTTGTTTGATGGTTTACAATGATGTGTCTCATGACCGCTAGGCAGCTCTTGCGCAGATCTGAAACATCAAGTTTCAAGGTATGAAGCGCCAATTACAGAATTCAAGACTCTACCAAAAACAGTGAAAATGTTTATTGCAGATATTAGAATGTATGAGCTACAGAAAACATGCGAAATACCATATGACTTGGTACTTTATTAAGTGGTGGGAACATACATGTAAGGGAGCTCCAGATTTCAAAAAATAAATATTCAAAACCGAATTTGAAATACAGGCATCGGGTAAAAATTTCAGGCGCCATGGCGACTGGGCACCCGGTATATTTCGACCCCTGCTAACTATTGAAGGCAAGCTGTAATGTCCACAAAAATAAGTGGCACGAGAATTCACAGCAGTGATTCTTAAGACAACTGTGTGTGGTTATTCTTGTCCAAAGGCGGGAAACAGCGATATTGGTGTAGTCATTGTCATGATAATAGTGATCAATTATTGCACTGAAACTTCTCAACCGGGCGAGTTGGCCGTGCGGTTAGGAGTGCGCCGCTGTGAGCTCGCATCCGGGAGATAGTGGGTTCGAACCCCACTGTCAGCAGCCCTGAAGATGGTTTTCCGTAGTTTCCCATTTTCACACCAGGCAAATGCTGGGGCTGTACCTTAATTAAGGCCACGGCCGCTTCCTTCCCGTTCCTAGGCCTTTCCTGTCCCATCGTTGCCATAAGACGTATCTATGTCGGTGCGACGCAAAAAAAAAAAAAAAGGCTAGAAACTTCTCAAATAGGCTAATTAACTTATGCTACATTGCTATGTTGTAATGTCATAGCATTTAGACTAATTTATACAAAGTTTGAAACGGACTAGTACCGAGCTCGATAGCTGCAGTCGCTTAAGTGCGGCCAGTATCCAGCATTCGGGAGATAGTAGGTTCGAACCCCACTATCGGCAGCCCTGAAGATGGTTTTCCGTGGTTTCCCATTTTCACACCAGGCAAATGCTGGGGCTGTACCTTAATTAAGGCCACGGCTGTTTCCTTCCCACTCCTAGCCCTTTCCTGTCCCATCGTCACGATAAGACCTATCTGTCGGTGCGACGTAAAGCAAGTAGCAAAAAAAAAAAAAGACTATCATTAAATTTTGTCTGAAATATCTAGATGTTATGTATTGTCAAATATAACTTTCCATTGTTAATTACCATGGTAATAATTACAAACCATAATGTGCTGGGCTGAGTAGCTCTGATAGTAGAGCACTGGCCTGAGCCAAACGTGGCAGGATCGATTCTGGCCTAGTCGGGTGGTATTTGAAGGTGCTGAAATACGTCAGCCTTTTGTCTGTGGAGTTACGGGCATGTAAAAGAACGCACGCGGGCCAAAATTCTGGCACCTCGGCGTCTCCGAAAACCCATAAAAATGTAGTTAGTGGGATTTAGAACAAATAACATTGTTAATATTGAACTATATTCCCACATTCATTATTAGGATCACATGAAATATAATTTAGAATTATATAATTCCATTGCTAATTAGTATGGTAACAATTACAAACCATTGCCACATTTGTAATTTAGCATCACATGAAACATGTAATTTAGAATTCTTTACAGTGGAAGAGCAAACGTCCAACTTACCAGTTTTCTTTCATCCATGCTCTTCTCATTGAAATCAGGCACAAACATTGTTATAATTTCTTAGCAAGCATTAGTTTACACCACATTATTGCTATAGGCATCTCATTTGACATCCCAAATAGGTCAACTTTCTGTTTCATTTATAAAATCTTCTTTGTTAATCAAATCTAAACTCATGGCTGGAATTAATGACTTGATTGATTCATTCATTCATTCATTCATTCATTCATTCTTCCGACAAGTACAATCCTAATGATGTGAAATTAACATACTATTACATTAAATGAAAAAAAAAAACCTCAAAATAATATTAACTCCATTGGAAGTCCATGTAAAAATAAAGAAGTAGAAATTAAGTTGTATATGAACTAATAATATAATACACTTTTCTTCACTAGCATAATATTGACATTTGAAAACAATATTACAAATACTCAGTTATATATGCACAAAATTTGACAAGACCAGGCAGGTTGGCTGTGTCATGCAAGCTGTGAGCTTGTATCCGGGAGATAGTGGGTTTGAACCCACGTGTTGGCAGCCCTGAATATGGTTTTCTGTGGTTCGCATTTTCACTCCAGGAAAATGCTGGGGATATACCTTAATAAGGCCACAGCCACTTCCTTCCCACTCTTGGGCATTTCCTATTCCATCGTCGCCATAAGTCCTATTTGTGTTGGTGCGACAAAGAGCAAATTGTGAACAAAATAAATAAAAATAAATTAACAAACTAACAATTGTAAATCTGTATTAGTGATGTCAATGATGACGATGAGGTAGGTGGTATCAGTAGAAGCAAGGAAGTGAATTTAAACTATGGGCTTAATAAAAGTCAACAGAGTGGAGTTTTAATTTAAAATAGAAAAGTTATTTCTTTACATTGTTTTACTTTGGAAATGTAGGTGCAAATATCTCTAGACTGTATTCATTGATATATTTATTACATATTTTTATTGATTTTAACACTGGCAAATTAATATAATTCTGGGTTCTTGATCTTGAGCAACAGGAGGAAATATACTTCTAGCGTTTAGATCAGTTTGGGACAGACAAGTTGAACAGGGAGAGCAAGCTAGGGTTACCAGTAGTAATATTGCTAAAGAACTGCAATTACTCGTCTATATTGCCAAGGATTTACAGCCAATCTGTTTCATTATATCATCGTAAGGATCACTTTTGGGGTAATTGTTAGTTATTTTGTAGAGCCTCCGTGGCTTATGCGGCAGTGCACCGGCCTATCACTGCTGGTTTCCGAGGTTCAAATCCCGGTCACTCCACGTGAGATTTGTGCCGGAAGAAACGGAGGTGGGACAGCTTTTTCCGGCTACTCTGATTTTCCCTGTCATCATTTATTCCAGCATTACTCTCCAATATTTCATTTCATCTGTCAGTCATTAATCATTGCCCCAGAGGAGTGCAACAGGCATTGGCAGTCAGCACAATTCTTATCCTCGCCGCTACCTGGGGACTTGATTAATTCCATCTCTGACCTGGTCAAATGACTGGGAACAGGCTGTGGATTTTCATTAGTTATTTTGTATGTAAGGTATCTAAGAAATTTATTTTGCACCATTTAAACTTTGTTTTTGTATACTTTGTAGCTGAGATTCGAAATGTGCGTTGCATATTCTAGCCGACTTCCTGCCAAGGAGTTGTAGAATAACTTAAATACCTTAGGATTTTGTGAAGTCACGTGTGCATCTTTTAATGAATCGTAACACTTGGTAATTATCTGCAACTACTTTGTGTACGGGGAACGTCAATATGGCATCAATATGCTCACAAACATCCCTGATAAAATTCGCTAATGACAAATTACATGTAATAAACTTCATTACGGTTCTGTATTAATATTTACAATCATATAATTATTATATATCTTATATATTATATTGGACTGTGCGAGACCAAGAAGAGGGGGTATGAGAGAGATTCCTCTGAAAGGACACAGGCTGTATTACAGTGGTGGACGTGAAACAAAAAATCATACTTAGAAAAGAAATCCAAGAATGTGTGGAGTCTACAAAATGCGTCAGCGATAGGATGATGGTGATGAGACTCTAGTTTGAAAATGGCATGAAAGATCTATTCCATTTTTATGCTCCAGAAGCGGGTTGCATAGATGAACATCTAGAGGACTTCCTAGAGGAAGTGGAGAGATGGATAGAAGATAAGGAAGTGCTGTTGATGGGAGATCTAAATGCACAAGTTGGAATGGAAAGGCCAGGAAAGGAAGATGTTGTAAGGCCCTTTGGATGTGGAAATATAAACCCAGAAGGCGAGTTGTTGGTTGATTTTTTTGCATGAGGAACCAAATTATTGTTGAAAACACCTGGTTTAGGAAGCAGAACAGTCAGAAGATTACAAGGTATGATTGGGAAGACAGACGAACAAAGACCATGATTGATTATGTAGTCATCAAGAAAGAACACTGGAAGAACCTTTTAGATGTTACAGCCATGCCTGAAGAAGCCTTTGGAGGAGATCATAGAGTTGTGATAGGATAACTGAAAGTGGGAAAGATTGAAAAACCCCCATTAAGAAGAGAGAAAGGAATTACAGCATAGAAGTTGAAAGAGAAAAGCATACAAGAAGAATTTCAAAGGGAAATAATACCCTTGGTACCCAGGACAGAGATAGGGAATGTTGAAGATGAATGGAAAAGATTTAAGGAAGCACTGGTTGGATGTGCCGAAAAGGTATGTGGTAGAACATCAGGAAACGTGAAAGACAAAGAGATGCACTGGTGGAATGATAGGGTAAAGAGTAAAGTGAAGGAAAAGAAAATGGCATGGAAAACATCTAAGACTGAAGAAAGTAGAAGAAACTATACATACATACATACATACATACATACATACATTATCATTATAGACTGTTATGCCTTTCAGCGTTAAGTCTGCAGGCCTCTGAGAATTTACTAAACGTCGCCACAATCCTCGATTTGCAACTAGTGTTGTGGCCTCATTTAGTTGTATACCTCTTATCTTTAAATCGTTAGAAACCGAGTCTAACCATCGTCGTCTTCGTCTCCCTCTACTTCTCTTACCCTCCATAAGAGTCCATTATTCTCCTAGGTAACCTATCCTCCTCCATTTGCCTCACATGACCCCACCACCGAAGCCTGTTTATGCGTACAGCTTCATCCATCAAGTTCATTCCTAAATTAGCCTTTATCTCCTCATTCCGAGTACCCTCCTGCCATTGTTCCCACCTGTTTGTACTAGCAATCATTCTCGCTACTTTCATGTCTGTTACTTCTAACATATGAATAAGATATCCTGAGTCCACCCAGCTTTCGCTCCCGTAAAGCAAAGTTGGTCTGAAAACAGACCGATGTAAAGATAGTTCCGTCTGGGAGCTGACTTCCTTCTTACAGAATACTGCTGATCGCAACTGCGACCTCACTGCACTAGCTTTACTACACCTTGATTCAATCTCACTTACTATATTACCATCCTGGGAGAAAACACAACCTAAATACTTGAAATTATCGACCTGTTCTAACTTTGTATCACCAATCTGACATTTGATTCTGTTGAATTTCTTACCTACTGACATCAATTTAGTCTTCGAGAGGCTAATTTTCATACCATACTCATTGCACCTATTTTCAAGTTGCAAGATATTAGACTGCAGGCTTTCGGCACAGTCTGCCATTAAGACCAAGTCGTCAGCATAGGCCAAACTGCTTACTACATTTCCACCTAACTGAAACCCTCCCTGCCATTTTATACCTTTCAGCAGATGATCCATGTAAACTACGAACAGCAAAGGTGAAGGATTACAGACTTGTCTAACTCCTGTAAGTGCCCTGAACCAAGAACTCATTCTACCATCAATTCTCACTGAAGCCCAATTGTCAACATAAATGCCTTTGATTGATTTTAATAATCTACCTTTAATACCATAGTCCTGCAGTATGGTGAACATCTTTTCCCTCGGTACCCTGTCATATGCTTTCTCTAGATCTATGAAACATAAACACAACTGCCTATTCCTCTCGTAGCATTTTTCAATTACCTGGCACATACTGAAAAACTGATCCTGACAGCCTCTCTCTGGTCTGAAACCATACTGGTTTTCATCCAACTTCCTCTCAACGACTGATCGCACCCTCCCTTCCAGGATGCCAGTGAATACTTTGCCTGGTATACTAATCAATGAGATACCTCGATAGTTGTTGCAATCCTTCCTGTTCCCTTGCTTATAGATAGGTGCAATTACTGCTTTTGTCCAATCTGAAGGTACCTTACCAACACTCCACGCTAATTTTACTACTCTATGAAGCCATTTCATCCCTGCCTTCCCAATGTACTTCACCATTTCAGGTCTAATTTCATCTATTCCTGCTGCCTTATGACAATGGAGTTTATTTACTATCCTTTCCACTTCCTCAAGCATAATTTCACCAACATCCTTTTCCTCCTCCCCATGAGCTTGGCTGTTTGCAACACCACCATGATGATTTCCTTTTACATTGAGAAGATGTTCAAAATATTCCCTCCACCTCTCCAGTGATTCCCTGGGATCTATTATGAGTTCACCTGAATTACTCAAAACACTGTTCATTTCCTTTTTCCCTCCCTTCCTAAGATTCTTTATTACTGTCCAGAAAGGTTTCCCTGCTGCTTGACCTAGCCTTTCCAGGTTATTACCAAAATCTTCCCATGACTTCTTTTTGGATTCAACAACTATTTGTTTCGCTCTGTTTCTTTCATCTACGTACCAATCCCTGTCTGCCTTGGCCCTTGTTTGGAGCCATTTCTGATAAGCCTTCTTTTTACGTTTACAGGCTGCTCTCACTTCATCATTCCACCAAGATGTTCGCCTTTTCCCATCTTCACACACAGTTGTTCCTTGGCATTCCCTTGCTGTTTCTATTACAGCATCCCTGTATGCCACCCATTCACTTTCTATATCCTGAACCTCCTTACTGTCTACTGTTCGAAACTTCTCACCAATCATATCCATGTACTTATGTCTAATTTCCTCGTCCTGGAGACTTTCTACCCTTATTCATTTGCAGACAGATTTCACTTTCTCTACCCTAGACCTTGAGATACTTAGTTCACTACAGATGAGATAGTGGTCTGTATCATCGAAAAATCCGCGAAAAACTCGTACATTCCTAACAGATTTCCTGAATTCAAAGTCTGTTGAGATATAGTCTGTTATGGATCTGGTACCCCTAGCCTCCCATGTGTAGCGGTGAATAGCCTTATGCTTGAAGAATGTATTCGTAACTGCTAAACCCATACTAGCACAGAAGTCCAGCAAACGCTTCCCATTCCCATTAGCTTCCATATCTTCCCCACATTTACCAATCACCCTTTCGTATCCTTCAGTTCTATTCCCAACTCTCGCATTGAAATCGCCCATTAGCACTATTCTATCCTTGCTGTTGACCCTGACCACGATGTCACTCAATGCTTCATAAAACTTGTCAACTTCATCCTCATCTGCACCCTCACATGGTGAATACACGGACACAATTCTTGTCCTAATTCCTCCAACTGGCAAATCTACCCACATCATTCGCTCATTTACGTGCCTAACAGAAACTATGTTGCGTGCAATGGTATTCCTGATAAAGAGCCCTACCCCAGACTCTGCCCTTCCCTTTCTAACAACCGTCAAGTACACTTTATAATCTCCTATCTCTTCTTCATTATCTCCCCTTACCCGAATATCACTTACTCCTAGCACATCCAGATGCATCCTCTTTGCTGACTCAGCCAGTTGTACCTTCTTTCTTCCATAAGCCCCATTAATATTGATAGCTCCCCATCTAATTGCATTTCGTTCGCCAAGTTATTTCCAAGGAGTCCCTCGCCTGTCAAATGGGAGTGGGACTCCATTACTCCCATAGGTCCGAGGCTTGCTTAAAGTGTTCTGAGCTCGGTAAATTCATGAAGCAGGATGCTTCCCTACTTGCACATAGTCCAAGTGAGGATCTCTCCTCTAACGGGTTATGGACTACCGGTGAATTGTATAGTCCTAGCCGCCTGAGCACAAGGAGGGCCACAACTCAGAATATGTCCGAGATGCTCGCTCCCGTTCCATAGCAACTGGTATCCCGACTCTCAGGACCACATACTAGGCCACTCAGCCATTGCCCATGGTTCACGAACTAGGACGTGACTACAGTAACCCACAAACATGAACCAGTGGAAGCAAAAAATTTGGCCAAGAAAGTTGTGGAGGAAGAAAAGAGGAAAAGCTGGGCCTTATTCACACAGAAATTGAGAGATGATACGCAGGGCAGCAAGAAATTATTGTATGGTATCTTAAAAAACAAAAAGAGATCAAGTAAACACCAGATTTGTGAAGGATGAAGGCGGACAATGTTAACAAAGCCAGAAGAAATAAGAAATAGATGGAGAGAGTATTTTCACAAGTTGCTGAACATGAGAACTAATCAGTTCTTCAATGGATGGCCAGGAAAGGCAATAGAAAGGAAAAACTGGTGGAATAGATGAAATTTCAGTGGAGATGATAAGAGGCAGCTGGAGCTGTAGGCCTGCAGTGGACATATCAAGTTCTCAGGATTGTCTGGGTGAATAAGGAGGTTCCTCAGGTTTTGCAAAAAGGAATAATTATCCGAAATTTCAGGAAAGGTGATAAGAAAGTATTGAACAACTGCAGGGAAATACTCTGATATCCCATGTTGCTAAGATAATGGAGAGGATACTGGAAAGTAGGATAAGGTTGAGGGTTGAAAATCAGATATAGGAAAATCAGTTTGGTTTCAGAGGTGGAAGGTCAACAATAGAGCCCATTTTCATTATGAGACAACTAATGGAAAAGCAATGAGAGTATAGGAATGATATGCTGATGACATTCATTGACATTGAAAAGGCATATGACAGTGTCCCTAGGACTAAAGTTTGGGACAGTCTGGTGCAAAAAGGAATTGGACATGGATTAATAACAATGATCATGGCAGTGCACAAGGAATGTTGTAGTTGCGTGCAAACACAAGTTGGCAGGACCAGTTTGTTCAAAATCACTAGTGGGCTGAAACAGGGAAGTGTTCTATCACCAATCTTGTTTACAATAGTAATAGATGACATCATGAAAACAGCAAAAGCAGTATATGGAGGAAGAGAAATGAACATGTTATTGTTTGCAGATGATATTGTGAGTTGGGGAGAAGACGACATGAATGTTTAAGAACAGTTGGATGTGGTGAATGGGAAGATCAAAGAATGTGGATTGAAAAGAAGTGTAGAAAAGAGTAAAACTCTTGCTATGACTTGAGGGGAGAAGGAAGGGAAAGGTCGGATTAAACTTCCAGACGAGCCCCTGGAAGTAGTAGAGACGTTCAAATACCTGGGGTGTGAATTAATGGAGAATGCTGAACTGGATGCTGAAATTAGTAAGAGGATTCAAGCTAGAAGGTGTTTCCATCATAGTGTAAGAAACATTTTATGGGACAAAGATATGCCAATGGAAGCAAAAGAAACTATGTACAAGATGTATTACGTACCTATAACAACTTATGGAGCAGAAACTTGGACAGTGACAAAGAAGATGAGAGTCGAATACAGGCAGCTGAAATGAAAGGAAATTCTTAAGTTCCCATGGAGGGAATTAGATATTTTTCCACCAATAGAGCACGTCAAAAATCAGATGTAAGGCTTTTTTCAGGCGTTTTGCTCTATCAACCAGCGTTTAGTCTTCGGTCTAACACTAGACTCATCAGAGTGGGATGTGTCAGACAACTACCCACTGATGAGTCTAGTGTCAGACCTAAGACGAAACGCTGGTTGATAGAGCAAAATGCCTGAAAAAAGCCTTACATCTGAGCTGAAATGAAGTTCTTGAGGAGTATGATACAGAAGAGAGAAAATAAGGAATGAGAAAATCCGGGAAGAAATTGGAGTCGAAAAAATGAATGATGGAATAGAGAAGAGCCGATTTAAGATGGCATGGAAACATAAAGCGAATGAGTGATGAAAGAATGCCAAAAAGTGATGGAAATGCAAATGCAAGGAAGGAGAGGCTGTGGACGACCACGACTGAGATGAAAAGACCCAATCCAACGGAGTATTAGAAAAAGAAACCTGGACTGGGACACAGTGTTGGAGGAGGAGTGGTGGAAAGACCGAAGAAACTGGAGAGGAACCATATTTGCCCCTACCCAGCTGCAGCTGGATAATGGCAAATGATAATTATTATAATTTATTGTTCCACATGGTCATTACTATAGTATGTTACAATTAAAAAATTGAAACACTTGTTAAAATTGTTCATGTAGGTTGTATTTCAGTCCATTGGACCATCCTCAGCTACGGATCATTTATACATTTAAAAATGTACACAATTATGCATTTGAATTCGATATATGATAAAATTCATGTCCCATTCATCGATATGTTGAAAAGACTGTTTAGTGTAGTAAACACTTCATAACATTGTTTTGTATAGAACTTTGTGAAAGTCATTTGGGGAATGTTAGAAGAATAATGGATACAGACTGTTAAAAATCATATTCCTGGAATAGCTTGATGTTGATATGGAGATGTTGCATAAAGATAGAATGGAGGTAGCAAAAGATGTTATTTTGAGTAGATTTGAAGAATGTGTAGAAAAGAAAGAAGAAACAAGAAGGATGGAAAACGGTTATTACTATATGTTCTCACTCCCCATTGCCCACAAATTGCTTTCTCATTTGCAGTCAGGAACATGTCAGCGCCAAGAAGTAGAATGAGTTGGCTGTGCGGTTAGGGGTGCATGGCTGTGAGTTCAGGAGATAGTGGGTTTGAACCCCACTGTCGGCAGCCCTGAAGATGGTTTCCTGTGGTTTCCCATTCCCACTCCTAGACTTTTCCTATCCTATCGTCGCCATGAGACCTGTCTGTGTTGGTGTGACGTAAAGAAGAAAAACAGATTTTCCACTATGAGTGAACCTATGGATGACGAGTCTTTTTTATACTGCTGGGCCGAGTGGCTCAGACAGTTCAGGCGCTGGCCTTCTGACCCCAACTTGGCAGGTTCGATCCTGTCTCAGTCCGGTGGTATTTGAATGTGCTCAAATACGACAGCCTCGTGTCGGTAGATTTACTGGCACATGAAAGGACTCCTGCGGGACTAAATTCTGGCACCTCGGCGTCTCCAAAAACCGTAAAATAAGTTAGTGAGATATAAAGCAAATAACATTATTATTCATTTTTATTTTTCTATGGGTCAACATTTGAATATATTTTAAACACATTATGGAAAGGCATCTTGCTCGGTATTTACAAAAATATTTATAAACATAGGTCAGAGAAATAATCCAAATTTAAACCTTACTGAAATTTCAGAAAAAGTGAATACATTACTTGGTGAATTATTAAACATTACAGCAATATTCCTTCTATAACGCATAATACACCTGTTTCCTTGCCTCCCACACTCCTCTTTTAGCTCCCCTCCCCTGCGTCATCGCTAACACTTCCGCAGCAACCGGACAACCTGCTGGCAGGCAGCATACAGAAATTTGAAGCCAATGGGGGTGAGTACATAATAACTGTTTTCTCCCTTTCTTGTTTTCTTTTTTCTAGTTAGTTTTCTGTGTTTTTAGGCATTTTTCAAATGTACTTAAAATAACACCTTTTTTTGCTGTCGCTGTTCCATGAAACATTTCTATAGTGATATAAAGCTCTTCCAAAAATAGTCTGTCACTTTTAAGATCTGGTTATTATTTTTATAATGTTCCCCAATCGATATCAAGAAGTTTCATACAAAACATATTAATTTGTGTTGACTGTATTGAACAGACCTTTTAACATATCAGTGTATTATAGTATTACAAGCTCACCGGACAAAAAATTTGTCACCCTAGTATGCACGCACAGCTGGATCATTAAGTCTGTCCAGGTGGCACAGGGAACGAGTCCTGTGCTCAACCGCAGGCGTGAGCATGGACGTTTCAAGTGGACAGTGTAGGTCAACATGGGTAGATGAAAGGATGTGACAGAGTGGCAAAAAGGGGCAATTGTGTTTGGTTGTGCCTATGTCCATACTGTGCTGTAAGTTGCTGGATTTGTTGGTGTTTTGCAGTAGACTGTTCAACATGTCTACAAGCAGTGGTATACTACATGTGGCCATGAAACACAACTTCATACTTGTGGTCGGAAAAAGATTCTGACTGAGAGGGACCGGAGACGCATTTCACAGCTTGTGAATCAAAATCGCTTCCAAACACAACAGGAATTGCTACATTCAGTGAATGAAGATCCATCCCAACCTGTTAGCGAGAGAACACTGTGGTGGGAACTGCATGCAATGAACATTTGGAGTCGGTTACCTTGCAACAGGTCATTGCTCGCAGAGTCACGTAAAACTGCGTGTCTTCAGTGGGCTAGAAATCATCGAACGTGGATAGTAGTTGACTGGCGGAACGTAATGGGGTCTGACGAATCACATTTTTGCCTGTAATCCAAGGACGCATGTCGTCGAGTGCACTGAAGGCCAAATGGAAATATTTCAGCTCACTAACATCTTCAAAGAGCATAATTTTAATATATCTTGCAGAATTAACAACCCAAATTCTAAGTTATTGTATAATGTACGTATTATTAATATGCACAATGTTTTGTTGGCTTAACTGGGAGAAGTTTTCCTACAGGCTATCAAGAGCATGCAAATGCTAAAATATACAATAGATTTTCTGCAGTGAGTGAACACATGGATCACCACAACCATACATAAACCTCCATAGATCAAGATTTAGGTATTTTATATATAATACAGAAAGGCACCTTGCTTAACATTAATTTTGTGAAAATATTCACATTTAGATCAAAGAAATAATCTGAATAAAATCTCAGAAAAAATTGTTATGCTATGTACTGGGTGAGTTGGCCATGCGGTTAAGGGCGCTCAGCTGTGGGCTTGTGTCTGGGAGATAGTGGGTTCGAACCCCATTGCTGGCAGTCCTGAAGATGGTTTTCCATTGTTTCCCATTTTTACATCTGGCAAGTGCTGAGGCTGTACCTTAATGAAGGCCACGGTCGCTTCCTTCCCACTCCCAGGCCTTTCCTATCCCATCGTCGCCATAAGACTTATCTGTGTCGGTGCACAGTGAAGCAAAATTGTAAAAAATGTATACTATACAGTGAAATAATAAATATTAATAGCATGCAACATATCAACCTTTTACCAAAAACACACAATACTCCTCCAGTCTGTCATCCTCTCCCTTTGCCATTCCTTCCCCTCAACAGTGGTAGCAATACATAGTGATCAGCCGGCCTTCCAGTTTGGTGTCAGGTTGGCTGGCGGACAGCGAGTAACTGAGGGCGGCCGATGGGGAGTGAGTACACAGATTTTATTTTCATACCCAAATTTTTCTTTTAATTCCTTTCTTCTAATTTTTCCTTTTCTAGGTATCTTCAAGATTCAGATAAACATGCATATAATTCCCATTTCAAGTTAATGCAACTTTAATGTACCCTGTTGACAGGCCTAAAATACATTTGCTAAATTATATTTTATTAATGCATGATGCAATTTTTCTATCTTTTTTTATGATGTTCTGCTATATAAACATTAAGAAAGGAACATTTTATTCTGAACTTTTTAATCAACCTATGAATGAGAGGACCATATTTAAGTGATGGAAAAATTGATTTGATCTTTTATAATAATATTTTTAAAATGTGTTAATTTTGCATTATGTTGTTAAAAGTTTGGTTCGAAACTGAATTTATAATTTATTTCCATAAAACAAAGCATGTGGCGGCCCTAGTGATGGAGACTGAGTGAACATGGTAGGAATAAACTTATGTAGTTCATGCATCAAAGTGCATTATATCAGTATTCATTTCGTGCATTTATGAGATGTTTATTTAAAATTTGTTTTCATAAAGCATTTATGAGTCCATCAAGAGACACCCATATATTAAAATGTTAAAGGACCTCTTTCCATAGTAAAATTCCAGCACTCCAGCATTGTTGAAGGGGTGCTGAACACACAGCGAAGGAATAACATATTTCTGAGGGACTGAAAGGTGATTTTTCTGTTACAGTTGGTGAACATCAGCTTACAAAACATAAGGTTGCAGTGAAGATCCTAAATAGACAAAAGATCAAAAGTCTTGATGTTGTTGGAAAAATTAGGAGAGAAATCCAAAATCTCAAACTATTTCGCCATCCACATATAATAAAATTGTAAGTATGTTGCAAGGACTTAAGGGCGAATTCATAGACAGCACTTATACATGTCCTCTTATAGGCTAGGTTTTTATTTCATGTTACCAACATGTCCCAATTATTCCTGTAAGTGGACCTCCTCCCACCGGGCGAGTTGGCCGTGCGCGTAGAGGCGCGCGGCTGTGAGCTTGCATCCGGGAGATAGTAGGTTCGAATCCCACTATCGGCAGCCCTGAAGATGGTTTTCCGTGGTTTCCCATTTTCACACCAGGCAAATGCTGGGGCTGTACCTTAATTAAGGCCACGGCCACTTCCTTCCAACTCCTAGGCCTTTCCTATCCCATCGTCGCCATAAGACCTATCTGTGTCGGTGCGATGTAAAGCCCCTAGCAAAAAAAAGGACCTCCTCCATACACTTAAGTGACTCACATTCATGTGGGAGCAAGATGGAGAATACTGATTTTGCTGAGTATGTTGAATTTCATGCACAGAATGCTTTCCATGCACATAAAAGATAGTTGAGAGACATCAGTGTTCTCCCTAGGACCAGCCGTTTTTAGAGACCGCCCGGCTAACATAACCTGGATATGTGCTAGTTACATAATATTGATACATATTTGAGTCACTGCATGCTCCTAATTAAAATGTAGTCTAAATACTCTAAAACTCATAATTTCAATGATAAATTTCTAGTAGTGTGCATAATTGCATCAATTTCATCAGTTTTTAGATATTTACCTTGACTATCAGGTAGTGTCGTGTGCGAGCAGTGTCAGGATTGGCGTGGAATTGTAAGCGAGCACTTAATTTTGCATTACGTCACAAACCCATAGGGCATTCCACAGGAACAGAGTGGTAAGCCCCGGTACTATCGATTATGAACGAGCAGTAGAACTGTAGAAGTTCAAAATACTCTGTTATGACTTGTTCGGGGTAATAACACTAAAATAGTTCCATTTTGTTGTTAATATTTACCTGTCTGAAAGTTTGAGTGGCATCTTTAAAAGTAGGAAAGATCACAATATGAAGATAAAGTTGGAATTCAAGAGAACAAATTGGGGCAAATTTTCATTTGTAGGAAGGGGAGTTGGCCCCGTGGTGTAGGGGTAGCGCGCCTGCCTCTTACCCGGAGGACCCGGGTTCGATTCCTGGCCAGGTCAGGGATTTTTAGCTGGACCTGAGGGCTGGTTCGAGGTCCACTCAGCTTACGTGATTAGAATTGAGGAGCTATCTGACGGTGAGATAGCGGCCCCGGTCTAGAAAGCCAAGAATAACGGCCAAGAGGATTCGTCATGCTGACCACACAACACCTTGTAATCTGCAGGCCTTCGGGCCGAGCAGTGGTCGCTTGGTAGGCCAAGACCCTTCAAGGGCTGTATTGCCATGGGGTTTGGTTAGGAAGGGGAGTTAGGGATTGGAATAACTTAGCAAGGGAGATGTTCAATAAATTTCCAATTTCTTTGAAATCATTTGAGAAAAGGCTAGGAAAACAACAGATAGGGAATCTGCCACCTGGGCGACTGCCCTAAATGCAGATCAGTATTGATAGGTTGATTTTGATGCTCTTAATGCCCTGAGGGGAATACATTAAACTTTTATCGTATTCATCCTTTACATAGTATTCGCCTCTGGCTACTCATACCTACAACCCGGCTGGCGACATGTAAAGTGTCTTGTGATTAACAGTTTTAAATAAGGTTCCTTTTTAGTGAAGTGACAGTTATGAATCTTGTTCCCTTGGTTAGGAGAGTGAACATAATCTCTAGAGGACTCCCTATCTCACCATCAATAAAGATATTAATTGCTTTGAGATTTTATACCATCGCATTTCAAGTGAGTAGTAGTAGTAGTAGTAGTAGTAGTAGTATGTTGTTATTGTTGTTGTTGTTGTTATTATTATTATTATTATTATTATTATTATTATTATTATTATTATTATTTAGCTTAATTAATTGGTAACATGTTACAAGTTCATAAGTTGCCAAAACCGGAGCCCTGTATAATAGTAAAGAATATTGACTTACCTGAAGAATGATCTTAAAAATACACTTAAGAAAATGGAAATTGCAACACTATGAAAGCATTGGTCGTTTGTGTTGATTTTCAGGATATGGAATGATGCCATGTAGGTATGTAAACGATCAAAGTTTGAGACCCATTGGATTCTTGCTACAGGTCTCCCCACGTGATTGGTCATGGAGGAATCAGCTCCAGTATACGGACTCTGCTGTAGCGTAGTTGACTTGCAGTCTGTGCAGTGAAGTGTTCCCCGTCAAACATGCCTCGACGACAGAGAAGAGCACGCTGTCAACAACTGTCGCCGTTTGAGAGGGCTCAGATAATTGGGCTGTGTGAGGCTGGATTATCGCTAAGGACTATCGCTGCACACGTTGGCCAACAGGCATCTACGGTACAACGTGTATGGCAGCAGTGGTCAAATGAAGGTACCCACACTCGTAGACCTGGCACAAGCCCAGCGCGACAGACAACTGTGAGAGAGGATCATCACATCGTTCGGATGGCCCGGATGGAACCCCATGCAACAGCAGCGCAAATTCGAGTAGCTATGGCACCCCACGTTACACAACAAAAGAGTTGGTAATCGCCTGCGTGCAGCTGGCTTACGAGCCCGTGTCCCTGCAGAAGGTGTTCCATTGACCCCACAACAGCGACGTGTAAGGCTGGCCTGGTGTCGAGAAAGATCGACGTGGGACGACGAATGGCATAGGGTTGTCTTTAGTAATGAATCGCGCTTCTGTCTTGCCCGCAGTGTGCGCCGATGTACTGGGGAGAGGGGCCGCCCAGATCTTATTGTCGAGAGGCACAAAGGGCCAATACCAAGCATTATGGTCTGGGGAGCTATTGGCTTTAATGTGAAATCACAATTAGTGCTTGTTGAGGGCACTATGACTGCTTGACAGTACGTTGATAGGGTACTCAATCCAGTGGTTGTCCTATGATGGCGAACATTGGTAATGGGATGTTTCAGCAGGACAATGCCCGGGTTCACACTGCATGCATCTCCAGAGAAGCTCTCCACTACATCACAACCTTAGAATGGCCCGCCAGATCCCCGGACCTCAGTGCCATTGAGCATGTGTGGGACATGATGGGTCAACAACTGGCCAACCGTCCACAGCCGCCCACATCTCTGGAACAACTGACCCGTGCAGTGCAGCAAGCATGGGCCACAATTCCTCAGGAAGCGATCCAGGGCCTTATTGACTCCATGCCTCGACAAATTCATCAATGTATTGCAGCTCGTGGTGGGCACATCCTGTATTGATTGTTGTCCAAACTTGCGGTCGGAGGGACCTGCAAGTGTATTAATCGAATCACAACCGAACACTCATCCTGCATGTTCAGTTGCAGCAATGTAGCACCACTCCTTCTGGGTGTTGCAATTTCCATTTTCTTCAGTGTAACATGTTACAGTATTACCAGTTCTTTCAGTTGGTTTGTAGTTATTTATATCAGGTTAGTCAACCAACTGTCTGTCTGATTATATCAGAAGTTTCTGAAATCACAACATCCCACATCAATATATACATACAATTTTGTACAGACCAGATTGTACTATTTTCCTTTAGGCATTCTGATACCCAAATACAGTATAGACAATTGTCTAACCTAAAAAAATAACAAATGGGGTGCCATGCCTTTCAGTAAGTAAAATGCAATAGATAATTCCACTCTTCAGCAGCCAGAACTATACGATCCAGGAAGCACGAGCATAATATACAATATTGCCACATCTCCATCAGATACTTATTGTATAAATGTGTGTGCTCTGTGATTGTTGTATATGAAATGTAAACTCATATAAGTGAATACTTAATATAAGTGATCCCTTATTACTTAAATGTTTCACTTACGTATAAGTGCTGTCTATGAACTCAGCCCTTAATTTTTAATCCACCAGTACGGAGTATTTTTGTCTTTTCTGACTAGTAATAAATATAATTAGTTTCTTTGGTGTGCAAGTTGATAGCCACAAATTTCTGTTGATTCCCTGTGGGTGGGTGCCGCAGACAATGTATACACCCACACTATCCCGTGCTCATCGTAGTAGGCAACTAAAAGAGGCAACTTAATCTCAGAAATGGATTATGGCATTGGAATCATGAATTGGCCACTTTGTGGGTGGGAGGGTTTTAATACATATGCAGGTAATCCCTGCCTGTGGTAGAAGGCAACTAAAAGATCATGTGGCTATCAGTTCCCTCTTGAGTGAGAGTTGTAGACTCATCAAAATTTATGTGCATGCTGCTTGGAGAAGGGCCTCTTATATGTGCGATTGTGCTCAAAAGTCCAAACTGTATCCACAACCCATTGGGTGGGAGCTCCATGTACCCTGCAGCAGTATCCTCCAGACAACACAGGTCCCCTCACAGCCGAATGCCAGAGCGTATCATTATTAATTTTTTTATATTTTTTTTATTGTTGTTATTCATTGTGTACGCTGTGGGGTACATACCTTTATGGATGATTTGAGGAAGAGAACTCTGGGGCTCATTGTCTCAGTCAGCCCGTTCTAGACATCGTTCAGCATAGGACCCTACGCAGTACCTGCTATGACCAGGTTGGTATTTCCTTGGCTGCTTGGTCAGAGTGGGTGGCATTTGGGGATGATGTTTTTGGACATGGCTTTAAAATGACCAAAACTTGTCCAGTATGGTCCACCACCGAAGTCTTTAACCTTTGATTTCCTCAGGACAACAATCCCCTGGGAACAAGCACAGCATGTATGTTTGAGATCCAGCTATCCTTGGTTCCCATTTGCAACCAGGTTGACGCAAATGATTTCAAGCTGATAAAATTGATTTTTGGTGAACTTGAAGACCTCAAGAAGATGCATAATGGTAATTTGTTATTAAAGACTCGCACTGCAGTTCAAGCTGATCTGTTGCCCAAGTTTGACCACTTTGACGAAATCCCCTTCAAAGTGGAAGAGCACAAATCCTGAATCTGGTTTGCAGAGTTATCTTTCACTGCAACCTGATCTTGAACACTGTCAGTGAGCTGATGAAAGATATGAAGAAACGTGGCGTGACACAAGTCCGGTGCATTATGCTCAAAGTCTCAAGTTGTCATTGTTACCACAGAAAGACAAGGTAACAACCTGTCGTTGCGATGTGAGATCGTAAATACCGCCTCCAATGTGGTGCTACAACCACCAAAAGTTCGGACACATGGTATTTCGTTGTTTGAATTAGTCTGTATGTGGTACCTGTAGGAAAGAAGCTCATGACTCGGATCAAAGCATACCTCCAAACGTGTGAACTGACTGCCCTGGTCTTCATTCTCCTCGAGATAGAAACTGTCCTGTCTATCTTGGTGAGATGATTCAGGAGATCAAGACATTGGATGGTCTTTCATACCAGAAAGTGTGCTGTAAGTTTATTTCCTTGAATCCACCTGCCAAGCCACTAAACTTGAGTGTTATAGCACAGAATCTATGAGGTTCACCCTTTCTTCCAGCGACACCTTTGAAGATCGCTGCACTCAGCCCGGCAGCTGCTCCTGTGAATAACGCCACAAAAAAGTAAAAGCTCAAAGTTGGGGACAACCCAGTCTTCAGTCACAAAGAAACCTGTGCTTGCTAAGAAAACTAAGCTGGCACAGCTGGAGAGGATCCCTCAACAGGTCGGCAAAAGCCGCTCCCAAGCTGGCGGAGGCGGCATCATCAGCCAGTTTAAGAAGGGAGCCCTTGCTGCAAAACCTGCATGCTTCCCTCATAGGAGGACCCCCTCCCCTCCCCGCCTCGCTGTCGCCGAAAAGCATTGAAGAATCTAATCTCAGAACAGATCATCATACAATACATACATACATACATTATAATTATAGACTGTTATGCCTTTCAGCGTTCAGTCTGCAAGCCTCTGTGCATTTACTAAACGTCGCCACAATCCTCGATTTTCAACTAGTGTTGTGGCCTCATTTAGTTGTATACCTCTTATCTTTAAATCATTAGAAACCGAGTCTAACCATCGTCATCTTGGTCTACCTCTACTTCTCTTACCCTCCATAGCAGAGTCCATTATTCTCCTAGGTGACCTATCCTCCTCTATTCGCCTCACGTTACCCCACCACCGAAGCCGGTTTATGCGTACAGCTTCATCCATCGAGATCATTCCTAAATTAGCCTTTATCTCCTCATTCTGAGTACCATCCTGCCATTGTTCCCACCTGTTTGTACCAGCAATCATTCTAGCTACTTTCATGTCTGTTACTTCTAACTTATGAATAAGATATCCTGAGTCCACCCAGCTTTTGCTCCCGTAAAGCAAAGTTGGTCTGAAAACAGACCGATGTAACGATAGTTTCGTCTGGGAGCTGACTTCCTTCTTACAGAATACTGCTGATGGCAACTGTGAGCTCACTGCATTAGCTTTACGACACCTTGATTCAGTCTCACTATATTACCATGCTGGGAGAATACACAACCTAAATACTTGAAATTATCGACCTGTTCCAGATTTGTATCACCAATCTGACATTCAATTCTGTTTAATTTCTTACCTACGGACATCAATTTAGCCTTCGAGAGGCTGATTTTCATACCATACTCATTGAACCTATTTTCAAGTTCCAAGATATTACACTGCAGGCTTTCGGCACAATCTGCCATTAAGACCAAGTCGTCAGTATAGGCCAGACTGCTTACTACATTTCCACCTAACTGAATCCCTCCCTGCCATTTTATACCTTTCAGCAGATGATCCATGTAAACTACGAACAGCAACGGTGAAAGATTACAGCCTTGTCTAACCCCTGTAAGTACCCTGAACCAAGAACTCATTCTACCACCAATTCTTACTGAAGCCCAATTGTCAACATAAATACCTTTGATTGATTTTAATAATCTACCTTTAATTCCATACTCCCCCAGTATAGCGAACATCTTCTCCCTCGGTACCCTGTCGTATGCTTTCTCTAGATCTACGAAACATAAACACAACTGCCTATTCCTCTCGTAGCATTTCTCAATTACCTGGCGCATACTGAAAATCTGATCCTGACAGCCTCTCTGTGGTCTGAAACCACACTGCGTTTCATCCAACTTCCTCTCAACGACTGATCGCACCCTCCCTTCCAAGATGCCAGTGAATACTTTGTCTGGTATACTAATCAATGAGATACCTCGATAGTTTTTGCAATCCCTCCTGTTCCCTTGCTTATAGATAGGTGCAATTACTTCTTTTGTCCAATCTGAAGGTACCTTACCAACACTCCACGCTAATTTTACTACTCTGTGAAGCCATTTCATCCCTGCCTTCCCACTATACTTCACCATTTCAGGTCTAATTTCATCTATTCCTGCTGCTTTATGACAATGGAGTTTATTGACCATCCTTTCCACTTCCTCTAGCATAATTTCACCAACATCATTTTCCTCCTCCTCATGAGCTTGGCTGTTCGCAACACCTCAAGTATGATTTCCTTTTACATTGAGAAGATGTTCAAAATATTCCCTCCACCTCTCCAGTGATTCCCTAGGATCTATTATGAGTTCACCTGAATTACTCAAAACACTGTTCATTTCCTTTTTCCCTCCATTCCTAAGATTCTTTATTACTGTCCAGAAAGGTTTCCCTGCTGCTTGACCTAGCCTTTCCAGGTTATTACCAAAATCTTCCCATGACTTCTTTTTGGATTCAACAACTATTTGTTTCGCTCTGTTTCTTTCATCTACGTACCAATCCCTGTCTGCCTTGGCCCTTGTTTGGAGCCATTTCTGATAAGCCTTCTTTTTACGTTTACAAGCTGCTCTCACTTCATCATTCCACCAAGATGTTCGCCTTTTCCCATCTTTACACACAGTTGTTCCTAGGCATTCCCTTGCTGTTTCTACTACAGCATCCCTGTATGCCACCCATTCACTTTCTATATCCTGAACCTCCTTAATGTCTACTGTTTGAAACTTCTCACCAATCATATCCATGTACTTATGTCTAATTTCGTCGTCCTGGAGATTTTCTACCCTTATTCGTTTGCAGACAGATTTCACTTTCTCTACCTTAGGCCTAGAGATACTTAGTTCACTACAGATCAGATAGTGGTCAGTATCATCGAAAAATCCGCGGAAAACTCGTACATTCCTAACAGATTTCCTGAATTCGAAGTCTGTTAAATTATAGTCTGTTATGGATCTGGTACCCCTAGCCTCCCATGTGTAGCGGTGAATAGCCTTATGCTTGAGGAATGTATTCGTAACAGCTAAACCCATACTAGCACAGAAGTCCAGCAAACGCTTCCCATTCCCATTAGCTTCCATATCTTCCCCACATTTACCAATCACCCTTTCGTATCCTTCAGTTCTACAGTATTCCCAACTCTCGTATTGAAATCGCCCATTAGCACTATTCTATCCTTGTTGTTGACCCTGACCACAATGTCACTCAGTGCTTCATAAAACTTGTCCACTTCATCCTCATCTGCACCCTCACATGGTGAATACATGGACGCAATTCTAGTCCTAATTCCTGCAACTGACAAATCTACCAACATCATTCGCTCATTTACTTGCCTTACAGAAACTATGTTGCGTGCAATGGTATTCCTGATAAGGAGCCCTACCCCAGACTCTGCCCTTCTCTTTCTAACACCCGTACTCGAAAGAACGGCATTAAGCTAACCGGGCTTTTGGTGGCGTTGGTATTTTTACTTGTTCCATCATCTGCATTGAAGCAACTCCACTAAGAACCCAGCTGGAGGGAATAGCAGTGCGTGTTTCATTGCCTGTCATATCTACAGTTTGTAATTTTTACTTTCCACCGGGCCAGGCTGTAAATATCAATGATAATTGACCTTGTAGATCAATTCCCGCATCATTTCCTCTTATTGGGTAATTTTAATGCCCATCACCATTTCGGGGCTCTGAAATATCTTGCTTCAGAGGAAGGGAGTTGGAGAAGTTGATATGAAAGCTGGATTTATTCATTTTGAATGCAGGGAAACCAACACACTTAAGCGTAGCGCACATAACTTTTGCCCGCAATGACGTTAAGGCTGTACAGTCGTGCGCTCATTCCCTTGCTTCAGTGGGATGTACACAATGACATCTGGCAGTGACCATTTCCCCATTGTTCTTACTTTTGTTCAAATAGAAATCCATCGAGGCTCCTTCCCGATGGATTATAAAACCTGCTGATCGGCCCAAGTTCACATCACTAGTTTTCATTAACGACGCAGATAGCTGTAGCATAGACAGTGATATGACTTATCATACAAGCTATTCTTGCTGCTGCTGAGGAGTCCATTCCATGTTCTTTTCTGGCTGAACGAAGTGACATCATGCTCATTAAGCTATTGCAGGCAGCGTACTGTGGCCAATTTGGTAAAATTCGAGAAACTGTGTGCTAAGGCGCGACTTTTTATTCGACAGAATAAGAAAGCTTCATGGGTAAGATGTGTCGTCAATGTCGGTACATACATCGTCATCTGAAGTGTCTACTTAACTTTGATGCATTTCATGTGTGCGAGGACTACTGTAAATTTCCATTGCAGGCAGTATCGTCACTGATCCATCCATGGTTGCTAATCATCTAGCAACCGGGCGAGTTGGCCGTGCGGCTAGGGGCGCGGAGCTGTGAGCTTGCATCCAGGAGATAGTGGGTTCGAACCCGACTGTCAGCAGCCCTGAATATGGTTTTCTGTGGCTTCCCAGGCTGTACCTTAATTAAGGCCACGGCCGCTTCCTTCCCATTCCGAGGCCTTTCCTAGTCCATCGTCTTCATAGGACCTCTCTGTGTTGGTGCAAAGTAAAGCAAATAATAAAAAAATCATCTAGCAAGACAGTTTGTGGCTGTGTCTGGTTCCAGAAATTACCATCCTGATCTTACTTTGAAGCGGGGGACAGAACACCATCTGTGTTTTGCTATTCACGGTACAGAGGATTATAATGTATTCATTACGGTGTGGAAACTCTGCAGTGCCTTGGTTTGCAAGGATATGTGCCCTGGACCTTATAATGTCCATAACCAGACATTGAAACACCTCTGCGGGGATAGCCCATTATATCTTCTATGGGTGTTCAGTCGAATCTTGTTAGAGGGTGAGTTTCCATTTCAGTGCCAAAAGAGGATAATTCCTCTGCTCAAGCCTGACGAAGACCCTAAATATGCAAGAAGTTAGATGTATTTCTCTTACAAGCTATGTAAACTATTTGAGAGGATAGTGAATCGATGACTTGTGTGGTATTTGGAAAAAATAAGACTGTTTTTGGAGTACCAATGTGGTTTTAGAGTTGCTCGCTTCACCACTTGGTATGCCTGGAGAATTTTATCCAGGAAGCTTTTCTCCAAAAATAGCATTTATTGACCATTTTCTACGATTTGGAAAAGGCCTATGGCACCATGAGGCGATATGCCATTCTTTCAGCCCTGCATCAGTGAAAATTGAGGTAACTTGCTGGTTTTTATTACAAATTTTTTGTCGTTCGTCTATTCCGTGTCCGAGTTGGGAGGTCATATTCGCAATATCCCGTTTAGGGAAATAGTCTCACAGAGATCGGTTCTCACTGTCACACTGTTTGCGATTGCCGTAAATGGCATTATCGCTGCTGTGGATTCAATAGTAATACAGTCGCTATATGTGGATGATTTTGCTCTGAGTTTTATTTAGGGGAGCTTGCTCTACCTGTGGTAGACATATACGTACTTTTAAGTTCCTTTTCAATAGTAAATTATTGAGAGAGCTGCATGTGCGTCAATTAAAAGTCAAATGCCCTAAGAAACTCGATATATTGATGTTTTTTAGCAGCACTATGTGGGGGCTGATTACACCATGCTCCTATACTTTTATAGGGCACATATTTTATCCTGATTAGACTACAGCGGTGGAGCATATGGATCAGCAAGAAAAACGCATTCTTGATAAACTGAATATCATACACCACAGGGGAATTAAGTTGGCAGCTGAAGCTTTCCATTTAAGTCACATTGCTTGCTTGCTGAATCTGGGGTGCCGCTTTTACACCTGAGCCACCAGCAAATGCTCTTGTCCTATGCTTCGACATTGTGGCAGATGCCACTTCAGCTCCCTGCATATTCCATGGTGGAAACCGTCAGCTCTATGCTGCTTATCCACGAGCAGTGTAGCCGCTTGGTATATGTGTGTGGATAGCAGTTACATATTGTTTGATATGCCTTCAGTTTCTTGGCGTGTTAGACGATCAAGTAGAGTACCTCTGTGGTTAATACAATGATCTGAAATTATCCTGGATGTGCATATTGGCTCCAAAGTGTACAAGATCAGTAGTTATTTAAATGGATGGTTCGTGAGCAGAAAGGAAAGTAGGCTGTGTGTTCAGTGTTAATGATAAGAGGTTTCTTTTTCCTCTACCTGAAACCTGTAGCGTGTACACAGCAGAGCTCTATGCTATCCCATAAACCTACTACGCTGGCGTAGCAGGGGGAGAGGCGATTACTCCCACATGGCGCATCCCAGGTGGCGGATGGGGGGGTCCTAACCGGCTTGCCGGCAGACTTGCAAGAAATAAAATACCTCTTGCGGACCAAACACACAACCCCCGTGGGTGGAGGACACAGGCGAAGAATACACCCACGGTATCCCCTGCTTATTGTAAGAGGCGACTAAAAGGGGCGACCAAGGGATGATTGTATTTGAACGATGAAACTACTTGTGATTAGTACCACCACGCGGGGAACAACATAGGCCGCTTTTACTTGCGCATAGTACCACTATGTTAGGTACAAAATAGGTTTGTGATTTGTAGCAACAGTGTGTGTTGCTGGCTTTTACAGTACCTGTGATTAGTACCACTTTAGGAGCGACACCATGGTTCTGGCTTGCCTATGATTAGTACCCACTATATGAGGAATACCACGGGATAGTGCGAGTCCCTGTGATTAGTACATGTATGTGATGAACAGCATAGATTTGCATTGCCTGTAAATGGCGCCACAGTGTGCGAAACACCATGCTACTTTTGATTAGTACTGCAACATGACAATTACAATGGTTCTACTTTCCTAGCGATAAGTACCATTATGAGGGGCCGATGACTTGGATTTTGGACTCCTTTAGATTACAAGCGTCATTGATTCATTATTATGCTATAGAAGCAGTCTCTTGTTCAGTAATGCTATTGTTTTATGTCAGTTTCTGTGAATGTAAGGCATTGCGGGTCGGATCCACTGATTGTTTTAAATTCATATCCATTCATTCATCATCCTCACGTTTTGAATTCTGGTCAGTGGAGGATTTTGGACTTTTAATTTGTCATTACATTTAGTCTCCATTTCGTACCATGAGGGGCCGATGACCTAGATGTTAGGCCCCTTTAAAAAAACAAACATCATTAGCATCATCATCTGTGCTATCTTTGAAGCTCTGTGGTTTGCACTATATAGTGAACGTCAGCACTTTCTGCTATGTACTGACTTCTTGAGCTCATTAGATTCTAGCTATACTTGTTTACCACAGCATCCTCTGCTGCAGCGTATCCAGGATCAGCTGGCCAGGATGTGGAGGGTTAGCACCAGAATCACGTTTCAGTGGCTCCCAAGCCTCATGGATGTAGCGGGAAGCGAGTTAGCTTATAGGGCTGCCAGGGAGGCGGCCACATTGACCCCGTTGCCTTACGAGGTTCCATGAATATGTTCAAGCGAAAACATGTTCGTTTTTACCGTCTTACGAAAAGCGCCTTTCGACTCCCTTGACGCGATGCATAAAGGCTCCCATAAATTCGCCACTTGCGGTAACTCTCAGCATTATGGTGTAACTACAGGTGGTGGACACCACAGATAGCATTCCAGCGGTAACTAATTTTTCCCCTTTTAAAGTCAATGTCCTTCCCGTACAAATTTCCTGGCTGAACTCACGCTGATCACTGTTACACACATTTTCAGAGCCGTAGGACTCTAAACAGATTTAACTTCTTCTGTGAATATTTTTGCTGCTGCCATGGTTTCTGCCATTTTTGTTGGCCTGCTTTTTCTCCGTTACAGATGTTATTTTCCATGACACAATACCTTTGCGCTTCTTAAAGTTACGTACTCACGTTTGGCATGTTTTAAACCCTGTGTATTGTTCTTCCTGAACAACTTGCATACCCCACTGCTGGATGGTGAAATTTTGAATTATGTAGTTATTTTTACTGTAAAATCAATTTTTTTCTTTTTTCCCCCCTCGTCCCACAGTTCTGTACATGATTTTCCCACAAATATACTTTTTTGTTTTTCACGCGATGGAACTTTTGTTTCAGCGTTGAAAATGAAAGCGGGCCCCACTTACCACTTCTTCAATATTGACCAGCTTTGCTATTTAAGCGTATGTCAGCATGGCCTCAAATCAGCTGTTGGACAGTGTGAGTTGTGGGTATGGTATAGAGTAGCAGCCTGTCGACGAGTGTACTCAGCACGTGGTGCAATACTGCGTAGCCGAGCACACCAGTTCAAACACATAGCTTTCTGTAGGTTGCACAAATTAATTTCCGAAAGAAGTATTTTGGCCATTGTGTTACTCTTGGCTTATTTAACTGTATACAAAATTTACGTAAGTTCGGCGATTCCCCGGTACGCACCCTCTCATTGTGAGTGAGTAAAATTTTCACAAGCGAGAGGTACCAAGAACAAAGACTACAAGAATGTTTGTTAATGTGAAAATGTGTAAACTATGATTGGAGATTAAAAGAATGCAAATCAGTCAATCATCACTCAGGTGACATTCCTTATCCTACCAGCTGCCCTGTAACCAGGACATTGCTGAGGTCATAGAAGTGTCTTAAAATAGTTTGCTGCGTCAGAGTTGAACTGTAAAACTTCCATGATATTACGGACACAATTATTCTAACTTGTTAGATCATGGAAATACGAGATATTTATCCTTGGGCCCATCCATTGTGAGAAGCTTTAGCAAGTTTGATAGGCTCTATTCTTATTTTCATCTGCAAAAAAAAGAAAGCCCTGTTATGTTGTGTACATTGTTTGAAGATCCCTGTTTGAAATTGTGGTTGTCATTTGCTAGAGATCATAGGTGTACATTCGAGACATACATTAGCCTAATTGAGAAGAATAATATTTCAACTGCAAAAGTAGTCGTGAACATTGAAAATCTTGTCAACAATTTAAAGCCCAAAAGAAAAGTGAGCTCCTTATAACTACTGATATTTAGAAAATGACTAAAAATGTTAGTAGTTCTAGAAGAAATGAATGAGGACACATTTCTTAAGAATTCTTATAAAAAGGCACAGGATATATTTATACAGGGACAGGAAGTTTTGGAAACATTGTTAAGTTCAAGCGGGTGTTAATAAAGACCTTGTCACACACAAAACAGAAACTTGAGTATTTGACCAGTGGGTCCTCAAAAAACCTACAATTGTGAGCCAGGTGTATACATGGAATAAAGAGAATATTTCTGTATCATATAGACTGGTACAGATTTTTTTTGAAATGAGTACAAAATGTACAGACTTTCAACATTTTTTTAATATTGTACAATTTATTCTTTGAATTACAGGAAGTGCAGCACCTACTGAGAGGGTACTTCCTATTTTGAATAGTATGTGGTCAAAAGGAAAATTCTAGATTGAAGTATTGAGACAATGAGGGCTCTGTTAGTTGTAAAACAAAATCATGGAATGGACTGCGGCACGATTTGCAATAAAGTACCAAAAGGCTGAAACTTCCCACCCAAGGCCATTTCATCTGAGAAATATTCCAGCTATGAACATATGCCGATATACAGTCTTCCTCTGCATCTACATAAAATATTGTATCGGTATGGTTTCTATCATTGATTAATATAGGCTCCATATGTTTATGAAAAGAATATTACTAAATAGTTAGGAGTGGACATGTTGAATTAAGTTTTGCATTGGAATTGGCTTAGATGTTGGTGCTGTGTTGGGCAGATGAGTGAAGGATGACTTTTTAGGATACTAATGGAGTTTTGAACATGGTGGTTAGGCCTTGTACTTGAAAATTTCATGTTTAGAAGGGGAAGAAGCTAAGAGGCCATAATTCTATCTGTTGAGGATTGTGGAGCTACTTTGTTTATGCACAAAAACTTGTATACTGAATACTGAAAGGGATAATAGACTATAATAAAAAACCCGTAAATATGAAATTTTGGATAATCCGAACAGAATCCGTGAGAAAGGAAAAAAGGTTAAAGTACCCATACGATGTAAGAAAAAGTATTAAATCAGAGTACTGTATTTACATTTGATTATATAAGCTATAATCCAAATTAACTTGCAGTAGAGAAGGTTGTTAATTAAATTCTTTTGTAGTTAATAATATTCAAGCTTTTAGAAATTGAAATGGCAAGTATTGTAAGCAGTTTTGTTACAGGGGTACCTTGGCATGCTCTAGGCAGTCCATAGATACATGTGCTGTGTGTGGACGTGCATTATCTTGTTGGAACACTTTCCCAGGGTGCTGTGCCATGAGGTAGGATGTGCGGACGCAGAATGTCTGTGACGTATCGCTGTGCTGTCAGTCTTCCGAAGCACTATGAGAGGTGACCTGAATGCATTATCCTATGGCTTCCCACACTGTGATGTCGGATTACGCCTGTGTGTCTTTCCACAATATGGGCAGGATCTGCCCTTTGCCCTTGACGCCGCCAAACCTGCACATGATGGTCATCGGAGGTTACGCAGAAGCGGGACTCATTACTGAAGGTGATGCGACACCAGTCGTCCTCCGTCCATGCCTCCCGGGCAGGGCACCACTCCAAACGCAGGCGTTGATGTTCTGGTGTCAATGGCAACCGATGCCTGGGGCGGTAGGGCCCCCAATCTGGCAGATGTGAGTTGTTGGGACACTGTGTGGGAACTCACAGGATGTTGTAGAGTCTCCAGTACATGTTCGCGGATGGCGGGTGCCAAAGTTATGGGATCCCGCAGTACTTGGTGCACCATACGACAGCTCTCTCCGAGTGGTGTTTCTTGGTCAATCTGAACCTGCACGACGTGATTGGGTACCCTCATGTACCCATTGAGTCCAATATCGGGGCACTGTGACATCTGAATGGCCCACATGCCTGGCAGTTGCACGATATGACCAACCAGCCTCATGCAGTCCCATAATGCAGCCTCTCTCAAAAAGCTGTCAGTTGGTGGATAGGCTTCTAACATGTCTGCGAGGCATCATGCTTCATACTATACGTAGCCCTCTCTGCACGTCTTGCTTAACTTTCTGACTTATAATCACTTATCAGGACGGTGCCACCACGAATACACTCTGGTGGGCGTTCTACACATTACAGATCTTTGTAAATATAATAATTTACTCACTCATCAATGGTATGCATGTATACCAAAATGGGATAATATTGGACCACTCATTCTGGGTGCTTAACTATTTTTGTCAGGCAGTGTATATGTATGAAAATGCAGTAACTTTGACTCAGTTAGAAAAAGTCAGTAATCTTCTTTTGGCATAAAGAATAAACCTTCTACCTTGGCATATAGCTGCCAATTCTACGAGTATAGTTGTAACTCTGTGATGGCTGCGCTGAGTGGCTTAGACGGTTGAAGCGCTGGCCTCCTGATCTTAACTTGGCAGGTTCAGCCCTGACTCAGTCTGGTGGTAATTGAAGGTGCTCAAAAATGCCAGCCTCAGGTCGGTGGATTTACTGACACGTAAAAACTCCCGCAGGACTAAATTCTGGCACCCCCAGCTTCTCCAAAACTGTAAAAGTAATTAGTGGGAGGTAATGAAAATGGCGTATGGCTTTTAGTGCCGGAAGTGTCAGAGGACATGTTCGGCTCACCAGGTGCAGGTCTTTCAATTTGATGTCCGTAGGCGACCTGCACGTCGTGATGAGGATGAAATGATGATGAAGACATCACATACACCAAGCCCCTGTGCCAGCAAAATTAACCATTGATAGTTGAAATTCCTGACCCTGCCAGGAATCGAACCCGGGACCCCTGTGACCAAAGGCCAGCACGCTGACCATTTAGCCATGGAGTCGGACTGTGGGAGGTAAAAACCAATAACATTATTAACGGTGTAATGTACTGTGTGTACAGTATTACATGCTTTTTCGGATAATCCAAACATTTCTGAATCGGAATAGACCACAGTCTCAATTAGTTCGAATTACCGGGGTTCCACTGTAGCAGTGTTTAACAGTTTGTATTTCTTTTCTAGGTATCAGGTGATCAGCACGCCCACTGATATCTTCATGATTATGGAGTATGTATCTGGTGGTGAACTGTTTGACTATATAGTGAAACATGGAAAGGTACATATTTGAATTCCAAAGTGGTTATTGTTGGTAATCATATTTATTATAAGCCATGGATAACACAGTATTGCATTTTAGTAATTATTTTGTTCAAAATTGCATTAATACAATACTGACTTTTGTACAAATGTTCTTCATTTTTCTTCTGGAAGAAGTTTTTAAAAATTATTCAATGATGTTATTATGAAGAGGTGCTTTTTCTAATTGTACATTTTAGAAATTCTCTGTCATGGTTGCAGGTTCATCAACTCCTCAGCTATCAGGATTTTCACAAAAGCTTTTCTTGACCTTCACAGTGACCTTTTATAGTTGCTGCCAAAAATAGCACATCCTTTCTATATAATTAACTAGCCCTTGATTTGTTTGTTCATTCATTCATTCCTTGGGATATCTTATTCGTAAGGTAGAGGTAATGGACATGAAAGGAATGAAAAATCATTGCTGGCATAAGCACATGGGAATGCATGGGGTTCATAATGAAGATATAAGGGTTAAGCTAGAAATAGGTTCATTGATTGAAGCTATTCTTATGAGCGAGTTTTAGACTTGGGGCCGTGTGAGGTGAAGTAAGGGTGGGTTACCTAAGAGATTAATGGACTTAGGTGTGGTTTTCATTAACTTTGTTTTTAGAGGCATGCTTTCAGAACATGCGGCATGAATCAGAGAAATTTCTACTGCTTATTGTGGTGATTGGCATTCTCTTTTTACTTCATTCCTTTCATAGTTGAAGGAATATGAAGCTCGAAGATTTTTCCAACAAATCATCTCTGGAGTTGATTATTGCCACCGGCATATGATAGTTCACCGTGACCTGAAACCTGAAAACCTACTGCTTGACCATAACCTGCATGTTAAGATTGCTGATTTTGGTAAGTAATTTTGTGTGTTTCTAATAATTCGTTATGTTTCTTGTTTTGTTATTAACACTTGAAATGTTCTTTCACTTCTTACTTGACAGGGTTATCAAACATGATGATGGATGGAGAATTTTTGCGGACCAGTTGTGGTTCTCCAAATTACGCTGCTCCTGAAGTTATCTCAGGAAAGCTGTATGCGGGGCCAGAAGTAGACATCTGGTCGTGTGGGGTGATCCTCTACGCTCTGCTGTGTGGCACACTTCCCTTTGATGATGAACACGTTCCTACACTTTTCAGGAAAATTAAATGTGAGACTAGAGAAAATATTATTTTCATTCTTAAATCTATAGGCACTCAGAAAAAGAATGAGCGTATGTTATTGTGTGTTCTTTGCATTTAATATTTTATCAGACTTTATTTCAACTATTATCAAAATATAATTGAACTCCCATGTAGATATTGATATGGATACCCATAACAAATATACGAAGGTGGATCAAATATAATCGGAAATTAGAATGTACCGCTTCTGTTAGTAATAATTCTGAGGCGGGGCTTTGGCAGGATGTTGGTGGGGGGGTGTCTGGAGAAGGGGTTTGCACGCGTGAACGACGGTGGAGAGCTGGGCTGCTTCAGTACGCCATGAGTGAGCAAGAGGTGCACATGTCTGTTGCACAATGCATCATTATCAAATTTCTCGCAAAAGAGGGCACCAAACCTTCTGAACTTTTGAGACTGTTCTGCGCACAGTTTGGGGAAGAAACACTTCTGCAGACTTGAGTGTGTGTGGGCTAAGAAATTTGTGGCAGGAAGAGAAGCTGTGGAAAATGAACCTCATGAAAGGAGACTGCGGACAAGCATCACTGGGGAAAACATTGTTGATGAAGATCGGCGAATAAAAATTATGAACTTGGTTTTCCAAGCTAATCAATACTTGATTTGTTTCTGATGTATTTGCATTACAAATATTATAATAATAAGTTTAGGCATTTGTTACATATTCCCTCAGGCCAGCAAAAATCCGGAAGAATTACGAAGAAAACTTCATATCTTGAAGCAGGATCATAGATGAAAAACTGTGCGGATGATGTGGTCAGCATTCAGCAACAGGGGGCTTCTCGTAGGGGTGCCGATCATCGACGTACAAGCTTGAAGGCGGAGATGAAAGACTAGACCCAGCAAACAGACTAGCCAAAAAACTGTTTCTAAGGACGCAAAATAAAGAAAAGCACTTAGCTCCGATACGGTTTCCTTCTTCTAAGTAAGAATAGAGTCTTTGCCTAAATTTAAAAAAATGCGCGATATTACATTTTCTCTGGAAAGCCAACAAGTGCTATTATAACATAAAAGTGATATGTGTTCAGCCCCCGTATCACAACACATTTGACTAAAAATCTAGCTTTCTGAGGACTAGTTTCAATAACCACATTTATGACAGTGTGCAGAACTTTATTCAGATCAACAATCAAATGCTGTGAAGCAAGTGCTTCTAATAATAATGTTATTTGCTTTACGTCCCACTAACTAATTTTTTTAATGGTTCATGGAGACGCCAGTGTGCTAGAATTCAGTCTGCAGGAGTTCTTTAATGTGCCAGTAAATCTACCGACACGAGGCTGACATATTTGGTCACCTTCAAATACCACCAAACTAAGTCAGGATCGAACCTACGATGTTGTGGTCAGAAGGCCAGTGTCTCAACTGTCTGAGCCACTCAGCCTGCTGCAAGTGCTTCTCTATGGGTAATACACTGACTGAGCAAATGTCATGGGAAAGCAGAGCATTGATGCGCAGGTGTGTTGTCTGCGCACCACACGCCCCTTGTGCCAGCGGCAGTTGTATAGGAGACCTTGTGAGCAGTGGCTGTGCATGTGACAGGTGTAACATGGAACGTCGTCGTGAGCTGACACCGTTCGAACGGGGTATGGCGGTCTGTGTCCGACGGATGGGAAGTGCGATTTCGAAAGTGGTGCGGAAATTCGGCTTCACACGATCAACCGTGTCCAGGGTGTATCATGAATGGTTGAATGCGGGTGTCGCCGTCCACAACAGACGAACGACTGGCCGTCCAGCCACCCTTGATGACGTGACCGGCGACATCTGAGACGGATTGTCACTAGTGACAGACGGGCAACCGTGCAGCAGATCACGGCTCAATTCAACACAGGCCGTGCTAGACACGTCTCCCAGTGGACAATCCGTAGGAAAATGGGTTCTATGGGGTGTGGGAGCCAGCGCTGCACACGGGTGCCACTGTTAACCCAACGTCATCGGGCACGACGATGCGCATTTGTCGCCAGTCACCAGGGATGGACACTGGAACAATGTCGTAACGTGATATGGTCGGACGAATCACGGTTTCAACTGCACCATGCCGATGGGAGGCGCCGTGTATGGCTCAGACCACATGAAGTGCCTCGAAGGTGTGGTCCAGGGCGCTGGTGTCTCTGTTATGGTCTGGGGTGCATTTTCCTTTTATGGAATGGGCCCCCAGTTGTTCTGGAAGAGACTTTGTATGGTACGCGGTATGTTGAGCTGCTCGGAGACCATCTCCACCGATTTTTGGCCTTCCAGCGTCCAGACGGTTCTGCCGTGTTTCAAGATAACACGCTGCCACGTCGCCCGGGAATGGTTCCAGGAACATGCAGCGGAGGTCCGACGACTGCCATGGCCACCCAGGAGCCCTGATATGAACTCTATCATGCATGTCTGGGATGTCCTGGAACGCAGGCTCCGTGCAATGGATCCTGCACCCACGAACAGACCAGCATTGGTGGCCGCTCTACAAACGATTTGGTGTCGGCTGCGTCGAGAAGACTACCAGGGACTTGTCGACTCACTTCCATGGCGTCTCACTGCAGTTCGCAGGGCCAGAGGAGGCCCCACAAGCTATTAGGTGACTGTCCCATGACATTTGCTAAGTCAGTGTACAATGGGTCCAAATAGTATGAGATCTTTAAATTAATTCATTCATTTTAAAATTTATTTATTTATTTATTTATTTGTTTATTTGTTTGTTTATTTATTTGTTTATATGTTTGTTTGTTTGTTTGTTTGTTTGTTTGTTTATTTATTTATTTGGAAGCAATTTATTATACAATTCAAAAATAAATGTCTCAGATTAGATGATCTTTGCTCACAAATGGGCCACTTTCATAGCACTATCACAGCCTACCATTGACTCTTGGGTTGTATGGCCACAGTTAATAGGTATACAGGTGTAACATTCTCTCTCTCTCCCTGCACTCAGAGATCTAAACCCTGTAGGTATCCCCATTTATGTAAATTCACTCTACATCTCCCCACACCACTCTGAAGTCTGTTGAATGATTACCATATTTCCCAGTCGGTGTCGTGGCCTGCAGGAAGGCTTTCTTTGGCCTTCATCTTCTCTGGCAGTATCGTGGATTGCCATAGCTTTGTCCTGGCTACCTCAGGTTTTGCAGTGAGCTCTGTTGTCCTCACAAAGCTTTTCCTTGATTTGAGCAGTCTCCTTGGAGGTTAGTGACCTAAGAGAGGGTGAGCTTGGTCCTGTACTAACTTTGTTCGTTCAGTTTGTGCTACGACCTCATGACATACCCCAGGAGGGGCTTTGCCTGCCAGGGGGTATAGTTCATAGACAGATGTAGATTTCAGATAGCCGAAATTATTCTTCACGACTCATCTCGTCGCAATATCCACTTGTTTTGTATGAGCTGAATGATACCATACAGGGCTAGTTTACTCAGCAGCAGAATAGCACAGAGCTAATACGGTTGGATGTAGTGCCTGAGTTTGCCCCTGTCAGTTTATAAAGTATGCTATTTCTTCTAGAGATTTTTGTTTGGTTTTCATACAATGTGTCTTTGTAAGATAGGGTGCGATCCAAAGTTAGCTCTAGGTAAAGTAAAATACCAGTATAAAAAAATTTGGAGACCTCGGAAATTAATTTGTTATTGTGAAATTTTGTTATACTGAAATAATAATAGATTTGGTGAGGACAGGAAAAAAGTAAGAAGAAAGACAAAGCATAATGTAGAGGGTCTTAAAAATGAGGAATTCCAAGAGAAATACAAGAAGCAGAATCTTTGGAAATAAGAAAGGAGTTATGAGAGAAAGGAGAAGTGGAGAGTAAGTGGGAGATACTGAGAACAGCTATCAGTGAAGTTGCAGATGATACTTCAGGAAAGAAGGAACATGTAAAGAGAGCAGAATGGTTTGATGAAGAATGCTTAATATTAATTCAAGAGAGGAATGAAGTTAGGAAAAGAATGCTTCAAAGGAGGACAAGGCACACAGTGGAAGAGTACAGAGAGAAGTGGAGAAGAGCCGATAAGGTATGTAGATCCAAAAAAAGAGCTTTTGAGAGAGAGTCAAAGAACTGGATGAAATGGATAGGAATGAGGCATGAAAGTTTTATGAGAGAACAAAAGATCTTAAGAGAGGATTTCAACCAAGAGCTGTTTTCTTTAAGGACGAGGATGGAAACCTCATTGGCGACAAAAGCAATGTGCTCGAAAGATGGCAGGAGTACAGTAAAAACTCTTTAAGATGTTTCTGCAGGTGACAACAAAACTTAATGTGTTAAGTGAGAAAACGTACTGCTGGGTATACCAGAAGAAACTATCCGACTGGGATATGGAAACACTAGATACAATTTCTTTCTGACATGAAGGCATTTTACATCGTATATTTGCGGGTACAGTGAAAATTGTATCTACCTTTTCTCAAGATGAAAGTATTAAAAGGTGTTAAAACACGAGAGAACAAATATGAAAACCTTTTCTGCTGGGGCTTATAAAATAAGTGCACTGAACGGTGTGAAAAACAGCAAACAACAAATATGAAAACATACGCACAGGGGCCAATAAAAATATCTAAGTATTATTGCAGATCATACTCTTTCTAAAACAAATGTTGGTAGAAGCCTTTTATTTCGGAGCAGTGGGTTATAAAACATTATTTTCTGGTCACATTCTTCGACAATGAATTGGAGTTTATACTTGGCCATGTGCAACTGCGACAGAATGACTTTGGCCGCCATTTTGAAAATTTTGACCAAGTCAAATTGATCGAGTCGAAACCCGAAGGTGCGAGTTCAACATTAGCGACCTCTGTGCGCTTAAAGATGCGGATGCCAAACCACTTTCTGAAGGATTTTATTGTTTTCTTCATTAGAAAGGAACTTTACCTTTTCCGTATCCATACCTAGGCTATCACAAGACAAATATGCACCACTAGTCAATTGCACACGATTATGTTCCTGATGATGATGATTGTTGTTTAAAGGGGCCTAGCAGCTAATTCAGATATAGTCTACTGTATCACGCGCAAAAAAATTTCACTGTACCACTCAACACACAATAAATTTCTAACTTCTGAATAGAAGACGAAATACAAGCACAAATGGGGCCCACTTTTTCCGTAATCACACAACTGTGGCGACTGCTCTTACCCGAGTTGTAAATCACGTTGCTTTCTGGTTTTTCACAAGGGATGATAAATAATATTTTCAGGGCTAGGAAAAACGTGACCGTACTAAGTGGTAATAGCGAAAAATTGTGACGCGAAAATCAAGGTAAGTTTACATAGATTTAATACGATATGAATCGGGACTTCAAATTTACGACTTGCTAAGCAGGAAAACATGTTAATGAGTAACTTACTAATGAGGTTTCACTATATTTTTACAAGGTACTCAATGGAAATTATGAAGATGATAAAGAGGAAAACATCAGTGATGATGGGGAAGGAAGAAAATCGAATGAAAAGTTAATAGAGCAGCCAGATTTAGGAGAGGTCAGGATAGCCATTAAAGCAGTAAAGAACAACAAAGCCCTAGGTGAAGATGGGATGGAGATAGAACTGTTGAGAAATGGGGGAGGAGTAGAGAAGGCTGTTCATGAGTTGATAAAGGAGGTTTGGATGAAATAGGAAATGGCCAAGGATTGGATAGTAGGCATAATATGTCCAATACATAAGAAAGGAGATAAGGCAGTATGTGGAAATTACCGAGGGATTATGTTGCTGGATGGAACTTACAAGGTTTTCAGTAAAATATTAGTCTCAAGACTGGAACTATGGATGGAAAGGATACTAGGGGATTACCAAGCAGGTTTTAGAAAAAAAATCACTGTACACTGGATCAGATTTTTATATTGCGACAATTACTGGAGACAAGCAGCTGCACCAGCTGTATGTTGATTTTAAACGGGCATATGACAGTCTAGATCAGTGGTTCCCAACCTTTTGTGGCCCATCTCCCCTTTCTGGAGGTTGACTAACACCTATCGCCCCCTTTTCATTTCCATTGTATGCCTAATTTTAATTTGAAGTAAAGTGTAAATAATAAAGCAGTTTTATGATTTTAAACAACTTTACTACCATATATAAAAACAAACAAAGCAGTTTTATCCGGTCACTCTTAAATAAATTAGAAAAATATTAAAATGTACATTTTTTACAGATTTTTATGAACAAAGAAGTGAAACAAGATCATTGACTTAGCCTACATTTAAAAAACAGGAGTATATGTTTTCATTTTTAAATTGGAATCTGGAAAAATTGAGAAAGTTGACAGTTAAATTTGAAAAAGTAAATGAAAGTTTTGAAACATTGTTTTTGTTTTATTTTATCTTTTCAATAGCTGCTTTGTGCTTGGTGGATTTCAGTTAAAGCTTGAATATCCGGCCTTATGTTCGTCAAGTTCAGGTGCAAGTCTCCTTTGAGGCAAATGTCCGACTTATTTCTTAGTTTTGTGAGGAGCTGGACAACAGAAATAAATTTTTTTTCAGCTAAGAATGTTGACGGGAGCGAGATGAGACGTGGTCCAATTTTCCCCACAGTTGTGGATAAGTGTCTATAAGCTTCACCCAGGCTAACTCGTAACCGCTCTGCTTGAAAATGATTTTCGCTTCACGGTCATACTTCAGATCTAGAAACTCCGCCTGAAAAGAGTTATCAAGCTTATCCAAAGCTTCAAACGAGAATGGATCTAGAATCCAATCCGGAATTTGTAACTTGGTCAAATCTTCAAATCTTGATTCCATGTCAGTTTTTAACTGGTCAAGGCGATCAGTAAAAGTTAGGATTTTGTCTTCTGGGAGTTCAGGAGTCTCGTTATCCGACACTGAACACCTTCTAAGGGTCGCAAATTGAATCAAACTTGGTGATGAATGATGAAATAATTCCTTTGAGCTTGATAAGTTTCATCTTGTTTCCTTTGAAGCCTTATATTAACTTCATTCATTTTTTCAAAAATGTATGTAAAGTATGTAAGTTCCAACTTGCGTTGCTTCACATTCTCGCCTAAAACAAGATCAGACGTATCGGGAAACTCAGTAACCGTGTCAAAACAATTTGAAGAAACAGCACAAACAGTTTCCTTCGGAAAGCCACCTCACGGCCGTATGTAGAAGCAAGCGTTCGAATTCCTCGTCATTTTTGCGGCAAAGTTGTCGGAACAGACTGTCACAGAGAATTAGCTTTGATATTGTTGACACCAGTAATAACCAGTTGTAGGGTTTCATGCAGGACATCACTCAATTTTTTCACAGATAAGTGTTGACGATGAATCACACAGTGAATAATGATGACCTCTGGCACTTCTTCCGTAAGGTGGGCTAGAAACCAAGCATGGCAACCTGACATGGCAGGAACACCGTCTGTTGCTCCAGCGCTCACGTTTGTTAGGGGAATCTCTTTTTACTCAAAATAATCTTGCACCACTTCAAATATCAAGCAAACATCATTTCCTCCGTAATTTCCCTTTGTTCATTGATAAACCTCACATAAGATAATTAAATACAATTGCTTTGTTATCAGTCACAGTTGATTCATCAGTATGCAATGCAATTTTTTTTCCAACAAACTGGCGAGTTTGGATTCAACGTCCGTGGTCATTTTATCAATTCGTCTGGAAACAGTATTGTTGCGCCAAGGAACCAATTGACTTATTACTAGGGTCCTCGCCTAGCATGATTTCAACTTCTTTTTTGTAGCCGGTAAAACAAGAGTTTCGCCAATTGTGTAAGGTTTACCACATTTAGCGATCAATAAAGACACCTTGTAAGAAGCAAGAAGACCTTTGTCATGGTTGGTTGCTCGTTTTTTAAAATAATTCAATCACATGGGCTGTTTATCAGCTTTAGCTTTGACGTGTTGAAAATAACTAAGTTCTTTACTCACTTTATCACTGTGTATTCTTGATAAATGATCTTTCATTCGCGAAGGCTTCATGGCTTCATTACTAGTAAATATTTTATCGCACAAAATACAATGTGGAAAGTGCACATTTTGCAGTGATGCGATAAAACCGAATTTTAAATACTCAGCTGAGTATTGGAGTATTGACGACACTTTTTTGAATCCATTGTGCATGAACTTCTACACTTCAAAACAAACGCACAAAAACAGAAAAGACACGCACAAAAACTGATGGTGAGGCGCACAAAGGCTAGTTAAGACTGAAGATGAATGTAGATGAATGGCAAGTGTGTTGTGATGGCAGGAGGGGGAGGAGGTCGAGTCACCAGTGGGCCGCACTGAGCACTAACAGGTGGGGACTGTAGAGAGGGGTGAGTGCAGTGAACTCGTCGGCTGAGAACAGGCAGTGACTCGTGCTACCCGGCAACTTCTACTGTACTGTAATATTTTAATTTTCCCCTCTTTGAATACTCATCGCCCCCCCCCCCACTTATTTATGGCCCCCCTGATAACCCAAATCGCCCACTTGGGAGCGATCGCCCCCAGGTTGGAAACCACTGGTCTAGATAGACGCAAAATTTATAAAATTACTCGAGAGTTTGGAATCCCGAGGAAATTGGTTAGGTTGACAGAAATTACCTTGAAAACTACAGTATGCAAGGTGAGAGTGGAACAGACGTTCAATTAGCCTCTACAAAACCATTTCTCAAATCTGCAGAACGGCTTCAAAACATGCGAGTCTTCAAATTCTTAGAAAGGCCGGCTACTCAGGGGCAGAGTTATAACGCGTGTATTGTACTTGACGCTTAGTAAAATTAAGTTTTATAGGCAGCAGGAATATTTTCGTGATGGATAGTCGTATTGTAAAGATACGTAGAAAAGGTACGGTATTGCCGGCAAATTTTCAGCGGGTTCTCGTCGATATTATGATGCCAATTTTAAGTTAATGGTTAGTAAACACTCGGAAATGTAGAATAATTGTTCAGCCACAAGAAAATACGGCATAGGCCTAACTAAAGCCAATATTTGGCGTTAGCGCGAAGACAAAGATCTAAAAAATGCGTACGGTACCGTACTGTACAAAAAATGCATTCAATGGTCTGCAACAAGGACGCATTAAAGAAGTCAAAAATGAAATTGTGAGGTATGTGTACGAAAAACGCAAGGGCGCAATGGCCATACCATGGCGCAGTAAACTCGTTCGTTGACTTTCAACGTCCGCTATTAAGCCTATACATCGCCAGCCGGCAAATGAGATGTGCGTGTAGCGGTAGCCGGTTATATCTGACGCTGAGCAAAAGTAACAGTTTTATAGACAGCAAGAATAACTTCCTGATGGATTGTCGTATTGTAAAGACGCATGGAATAGGTATTGCCGGCAAATTTTCAATGGGTTCTCTTCGGTATTTTAAGTTAATGGTCGTTAAACCCGCGGAAATAAAGAAAATTGTGCAGCCACAACAAAAGGCATCACGAAAGCCAATGTTCGGCATCTAAAAATGGTCTAATAATGCGCAATCCTAATGTGCAACAGAGGCATTCATATGATTTTACAAAGTGCTTTTTGTCCTGATTTAAATTTTTTTGAAGGAAAAAATGGTGTTCGTCTTGGTTTTGGAGAAATGGGGTACTACATTTTTTCAGAATGAAATTAAACATACACTTTCACGTAGTATCGGAATTCGAAAAATAACAAACAAGTAATCCATAGCGTGGATATCATTTGCGGAAACGCAAGATTTGAAAAAACTGATTGCCGTTTCATACCGATTTTTAATGTGTATGGGTTTTTCATGGATTTTATTAAAAAATCTGATATAACGACAATCCGCTATAGCGAGTAAATTTGTCGCTGTTATGAACTCTCGCTATAATGGACTTCTACTGTATTTCCTTACAAAAAACCAAAATGTAAATCAATAAATCACACATTCCAAATTAAATTATTCGTATTGCTACCAATGGCATTTGAGGATGCAAATCAAAATAACTCCCCCCTCATTTTTCCACAATTTGTTCATGAAGCTGTTATCCTAGATTTTGAATTTGAAGAATGATTGTAGTTTCGGACGAAGGAATGGGCAAAAGCTGTTTTGCCACGTAATGTTGTCCATGTCAGTAGTGCACGGTAGAATCAGTTCTGCAGTCATATGGGCTTTCTTACATTTTGCTACCCAATAAGCTACATTGTAGGTTGCCAGAAGAGCTTTCTTTGAGATTGTTGCCTGTTTGGAAAAGTACTGATTGTTGTTGTTGTTTCATTTGACTCTGTGTTGTTGAGAAATATTCTGTTGGTTTTTCCACGTCATTCCTATGAACACTTACTAAATGGAGTTTTGATTTGCTAGGTAGCATACATTCAACAGTGTGTTCTGTCTAAACACAAAACACATTGAGGTGCTCCTTGTTATTCACAAGAGTGCACTTGAAACCAAAATCTAAGTAACCATCATATTTTCTGTACACTTGTGTTTCCTATCCTCATCAGTTTCCTGTTTGTCTTTAAGTTCTCATTTCTTTCTGTCACTTGCCATTAAAAAAAAAAAAGGAATTTCCATTATTTATCAACTTTGTGACAAAGTCACAACATTTTTTTAAAAAATTTGAAAACACAAAAATCACTGTTTCTAACTGTGCTGTTAGTTGCAATACAGTAAGTTTGTTTTTGAGGTTATGCCTTCTTACGTACGCTGACCAGCATTTAAAATGGAATTCCTCTGAGGTTGTGCAGATTGACCAACACCAAAAAGTAAAATTTCCCACAGCTGTCTTCTCACTGCTAACTATGAAAAAATCCAGTGCTCCTATTGAATATCACTGGCATAGGGAGTATATGCTTTCATTAAGTTGTGATTCATTAGGGTGTGTTATTTTAAATTGTATTGCAGGCTGATTAACATTTACCTTTTGTCATTTGTAATTTTTGTCTTTTAATTGCTAATAGGGATATTAAAATACAAGGTGCAGCATAAGTCATTGAAATGCTGCACATTATTGCACATTAACATTGTCAAATTTAAGCCATGTCATGGCAGAATCTGTGTGCTTTGAAGGTAATTTGTTTAAAGGGTAGTGATAAAACTGGCTTGTTAGTATTGAGTGACAAGCTAGCTCGGTTTGTGCATTCATTGTTAACGTTATAAACTTACACTATTAATAGAAAATTGTCTGCAGAACAGGGTGTGTTTGTTTTACAGAAGTGGAAGATGTAGAGAGCAATCTTTCATTGAAAAGTTCCCATGTAATCGGTCACTGTGCAGGTGAGCTATCTACAAATTAAAGAGGAAAATCTCTAAATATCTAGTGTTCAAAACCTTTGCTCCCGTAGAGGAGTATGGTCGTTTAAGCACAACGTCGTCTTAGGCCCAAAGAGGAGTAAAGTTGTTTCGCGCTTGTTCAGTGTAGCATGATCCAATATGCTTGTGTTTTCAGAGACCAGAAGAGTTCTGCCTAGATGTTCCTTTTCCTTCTGGTAGATGGCTCAAGTGTCATATTTTCTCGACACTGTGCATGCGTGCACGCACATACACACACGTACAAACCCCCTCTCCCCCTTTGTGTTCTTTTAATTGTTTACAAGCCAAATTTGCCATTTCGCAGACTGAGGGAAATAGCAAGTAATAGTAGACAAAGCTTCTAACGAGTAAATTTTATAGTAATAAGAGTGGTTCCAGAAGAAGAAATAAGTGTTATTTTGCACAGTAATGATAGGTGATATGATAGTTTCAGATAGTAAAAGTGATTGTGATTATGTGCACAGTTAAAGCACTGGAAGGGTGAATTAATCTGGACAGGAACAATGAACAAATTTCCTTTCTATTTTCCATCAGCTCTAAAATTTGATGTATGTATGAGTGTAAATAAAAACAGTGAGGAAAACTATTTTATGCCTTATAAAAATAATTTTTTCCATAATGATTCCATGAATATGCACTAATGTAGAAGTCAGCAGTCAGGTAGGCAGCTTTTTAAAAATGGCTGAGTCCCAGCAGTGGCAAGCTGCTCAAGCAGCTGAAATAATAATTATAAATATTTTTCAATGGGTCTGTGACTGTGAACAAGTATCTTTGAATGTTGGCAGAAGTTATGAAATGAGGGTTGGAGCAAAAGTCATTGCAACCATTTTCTTTCTTGCAGATACCAGCCTGGTTGGAAAATGTGACATGTACAAATGAAAGGGCGAGGTGGGAACTAACATGTGTGGACATTGAAGAACATTCAAACTTGGTGCCTCACACATTTATTACAGTAGTGTACAGGACAATATTAGTTTCATGGTGCAAAATAATTGCAGCCAAGCACACCTCCGTACATTACAGAACAGCACACATACAGTTGACATGACAAAACTGGGTCTAAAGGCCCTAAAAGTGGTCCCCTGCAACGTTCACTAAACGCTGTCAATGATGTGGGAGGCACTGAATACCATCTGCATCACCATTTGCCGCACCATGTGTAAATCGGGTCGTCTGTTGTTGCACATCATTGGCAATGTTCTCTCATGTTGCAAGCCGTGTACTTCTACGTTCTTCCTTTACCTTTTGTATGAGACGAAAGTCACAGGGCGAAAGGTCAAGAGAGTACGGCGGGTGCTCCAATTCTTCCCATCCCTAGCATCACAGTTGCCTCTGTACACACTCTGCTTTGTGGTTTTGCATCACCGTGCAGCGGGATTGCTCTGTCCGCCAGATCCAGATGTTTCTCCTGAACACCACGTCGTACCTGTCACACCAGGAAGTCCCTGTAGTACTCTGTGCTCACTGTTCTGCCATGTGCATACATGCCAACTTCTACGGTTTGTCCGTAAAATGTATGGAAAGACTATAATATTTTATGATTTTACATACTAAGATCCCCTTTCTAAAATTTGCTCCAGAGCAAGCTTTCGCATGCCGCTGATACACACTGTGTGACCAGCAAATATTCGAAACGTCACTGATTTATCTGATCATTACAGTCTTCAACTGGGAATACGGGATGCGTCACGAATCCCGGTCAATCGATACAGATTTGTAGAGACCGACTCTTATGGTGGGTACTCACTAGGAGGCTGCAACATGCAACGCAACGGTTACTGCAACCTTGCATAATGTGTACGTTCGTCAAACCTCAATGCGAATACCAGTAGCCAGTTGTGACACATGCAACAGTGCTGTCCAGTCTATTCGTTGCCGGGCTGAGTGGCTCAGATGGTTGAGGCGCTGGCCTTCTGACACCAACTTGGCAGGTTCGATCCTGGCTCAGTCCGATGGTATTTGAAGGTGCTCAAATACGTCAGCCTCGTGTTGGTAGATTTACTGGCACGTAAAAGAACTCCTGCGGGACAAAATTCCGCCACCTCAGCGTCTCCGAAAACCGTAAAAGAGTAGTTAGTGGGACATAAAACAAATAACATTATTAGTCTACTCGTCACAAGTACTGTATATATTCTGCTGCAATACCTAATTGAAGACTATAAACATCCCCGTCAATGGTGGCAAAGTGACTTTTACAAAGGTAAAGCTAATTCCAATTTTCTTCTGCATTTGAAATCGCAAGAAATGAGAGGATATTTTAAGAATTTCACTCGTATATCACCGACCGAATTAGAGTTAAATTTGGTTGAACCGTAAATAAAAACAAGGGACACGAAATTTAGAAAAGCTATATCTGTTCAAGATAAATTGGCACTTACTTTCAGATTTTTAGCCACCGGTGACAGCTTTACCGGCTTGCAGTATCTCTTCAGAATATCCAAGCAAGTCATAAGTTTTTTTTGTTTTTTTGTTTGGGCTATTTGCTTTACGTCACACCGACACAGATAGGTCTTATGGCGACGATGGGATAGGAAAGGGCTAGAACTGGGAAGGAAGCGGCCGTGGCCCTAATTGAGGTACAGCATGGTGTGAAAACGGGAAACCACGGAAAACCATCTTCAGGGCTGCCGACAGTGGGGTTCAAACCCACTATCTCCCGGTAGCAAGTACACAGCTGCGCGCTCCTAACCGCACGGCCAACTCGCCCTGTAGTCATAAGTAAATTTGTACCACAAGTGTGTCAAGCAATCATCAGCGAATTAAAAGATCACATAGAGGTAAGCTTCATTTAATTTTATTTCATTTCATTAAACTTTTCTATGAGATGTCATTTATATTGAAATCATTTGGCACTTCACTGAAGGGTCCCATGATAATGTACAATTGCGATATAATACTATTAAATTTAGACAGGATTCCTCAGTCCACTCCATGACCTCTGCGCATCCTGACTATGAAATGTGCCTGCAACACGTCAACGAACACACTGCGCGCCGCTTTGTGTTCGCCGGAATACCGACAACCAGATGGATCACAGCGCGCCTCGCTGCGAACGGTTGCAGCAACGAAGCTCAAGACGTACTCATTAGAAAAATATGGTTGCAGCAACCGTTGCATTGCATGTTGCAGCCTCCTAGTGAGTACCCGCCTTTAGATAACCGCACGCTTGTTCTTTGCATTGATTCATTAATACACCGTCCTGTATTAAAAATAGTTTGTTTGTTCTTCATCATGAATTACAAAGCATAGACGAAAAAACATGTGAATTATGTTAATCACTTAATTTGCTTCATATTTATTGCCACGTATTGCGAAGCTGAGGTTATGCAGTTACGGAGTAACGTGAATTGTGTTCCTTGCTTATTTTGTCTTGTGATCGTTGTTCATCGGTAATCATGAGTAAATCCACGAAAAACGTTATCAGGTGTTCAGGGAAACCTATTCTTTGAGTTTTCCATGTATACTGAAATCGAGAAAAGGTGACAAATTTGCGTTTTGTACCGTGTGCTCTTGTGATATTAAAATAGCACATGGCGACAAAAACGACCTGACTAATCATGTAAAGTGTGTTAAACATCTTGATAATTTGAAATCCAAGGAAGAAAATCAGAAAATTAACAGTTTTTTTTTTTTTTTTTTTGCCGAAGCTGGAGGTAATGTTTAAGATGTAATAAAGGCTGAGTGTTTGTTTACTTCTTTTTTAGTGAACACAACATTCCATTGAATGCTGCTGATTGCGTGGGAGCTGTGTTCAGAAAGATGTTTCCTATGTCAGAAACTGCAAAAAAGTATGGTTGTAGTCGCACAAAAATGTGTGTCCTAAACGAAATAGTGTTGGCTACTGAATGCATGATTTGAAGCAGTGTATAGATTCATTCAAGTGTCCGCGTGAATCGATTCAGAGGAACGGCGAGCTCACGGCACACGATTCAGCTTACTCCCAGCAGACAGTGCTGAGTGGCGCACTCACTGGACGTTGACGGGGAGCCGAGCTTCCGCCGCAGCGAGACAGTGAATCATAGCACATCGAAAGAATCGTGAACGAGCGCGGCTCAGTGAGACACGAGATACACATGGCTCCTTATCGGCTCACTGGACACGCGGAGAGCCGAGCTTCCGTTGCAGCGAGACATACAGTGAGCCATGGTACAGTACATTGAAAGAATCATATGCTATAATGGATTCTCAAGCTCAGCTCATTTGAAAATAATACCCATTTGCATTCATTGTCCTCTTCTTACTAGGAGGTTTAAATAACAGATGGTTTTATTTGCAGTGTTAAAAAGGTAGTCAAAACATAATCCTGAAGTAGCTAGTAAGTAGGTAGGCTATTAGGTTATACTGTTTATTAGTTTAATGAATCTTAGTATTATAACTTAGTTGACATTTGGCAATTAAACTCTACTCTAGCCTGCCCGATGACTATGAGTCATGCTCATGACCACTCAAAAGTACCTGTTTTATATTGGGAAGAACGGCTCACGATTCTCTGTTCATATGTCACATCGTTGCACAAGACTTCAATCATATGTGGACAGACGCAGAACCAACATTATGTTGAATCTGAAAACCAGCAGGCTACTGTACATCTCGGGAAGCCTATACAAAATATGACGATTTAAAAAATCCTCAGCTGATAGAAAAATACATATTTTCAGAAATGACTGAGCGAGTTGTCGTGCGATTAGTATCGCGTAGTTATGTGCTTGCATTCGGGGGATGGTGGGTTCGAATCCCACCGTCGGCAGCCGTTAAGATTTTTTTCCCCCTAGTTTCCCCATTTTCACACCAGGAAATGCTGGGACTGTACCTGGGACAGGCCATGGCTGCTACCTTCTTAATCCTAACCTTTCGCATCCTGCGTCACCGGAAACCTTCGATGTATTAGAGTGACTAGCATTTTTTTCTGAGAAAGGAGTTCATAGTATGAAGACCAGATGGCAGCTGCGAGCACTGAATGCTGTTGCTGTTGTCTTACCAGCACATACTACACAGATGCAGTAGGAGCGGTGACTAATGTGTTGTGAATCGGATCACTGTAACGATTCAGTAACGTGAACGGAATCAAATAAATCGATTCAGTAAAATGAATCGAATGTCCCATCACTAAAACGAAATGGCGCATACTGCAACACAGGACATTGTTACTTGTTTACAGAATAGTCCATTTTCTTTGTCAACAGGTGGAAGCAATGATTCAGATTTCAAGTTATATCCCATAATGGTTACTTTTTATGATGCTGCTCGAGAAAGTATTGCAAGTACTGTTATCGTTACCAGCATTGGAAGGGGATTCAACAGGGTGCAACAGGGCTGCTATTGTCGCAGTTGGAATGACATAAAGTGCCAATTAAGAAGTGTCTGGAATTTTGTTCTGGCAATGCTCTTGTTATGATTGGACAGAAAAGTGGAGTTCTAGCAGTTTTGAAAACAGCTCATCAGGATATTTTTGGCGTTGGTTGCAGCTGCCATCTAATTAAGTTAGCTGCTGAAAAAGCTGCTGCAACTTTACCAGTTAGAATTGATGAGATTCTTGTTTTCTATTACTTGGAGAAGGGGTCAGAAGAAAAGAAAATCTTCAGAAATTTCAAAGTATGCATGGAAAAGAAACAAAGAAGTTGTTGAAGCATTTGTGCACAAGATGGTTATCCCTAGCCAGGTGTTAAGACAGATTATTAGATCAGTGGGATTCACTTTCAATTTTTTAAGAATGAGGTGGTAGTGAGTACTCCAAATATTCTGCCAATTTATATATTTTTTTACAATTACCGAAGGACACAGTAGATCTATTGATGATGATGATGATGATGATGATGATGCTTGTTGTTTAAAGGGCCTTAACATCTAGGTCATCGGCCCACACTACATCTTATGACAAACAAATGAAGAGAGTGTGCGATTCTCTGTCCTCCTCCTCATCTTCTGCCAAAAGAATGGCATGTTCTTCCAAACATGACTTACCTGTTTTTAGAAATGTGAAACCCACTACATCTCGTTTCTTTCCTCTGACCTAAACAGGGCATTCTCTACTTTTTTACATGTGACTATCCCATCATTTGATAAGATCAGTACTGTTCTTCAGAATGCTTCCCCACATATCCATGTACTGTTTCAATTAATGATGGATCTGTTGAATTAGATGCTCACCAAGTTTGTCAAGCCAAGTGCAGTTAAACGGTCTGCATTGCTTGATGTCCAGTATCACCTAATTCAGAATCAGAAGGATGATGAAGAACTGGTAATTGGCATTCAAACTTCAAACTTGGTTAAGGTGCTAAAAGATGAAGACAAATCTGTTTTTTTCATCAGTCAGAAACTATTTCTGTGCAGCCTGTTCCGTTTTAAGAACAATGTGTATGCTAAAACATGCACAGGTTGCTAAACTTAATGCCATTGAAGAAGCACAGTTTTCTTCTGACAATTTATTTTTGGAGAATTTTCCTATTTTGTGTAAAAGAGAAAATTAAACAAGTGATGATGCTGTGATTGAACTCCAAAGTCAGTTTGCGGCTCTTCAGATAGACGACTTATTTAGTGTTGTAAGTAATTAAGCTACAAATGATTCAAAATGGGCACAGTTGTTGAATATCCATGGAGCTGATGGACATTATAAATATGACAGGATCTCTAGGTTCATGCTGTCTGTTCTTACCATATCACATAGTAATGCAGAGTGTGAACGAATTTTTAGCTTGATTAAGAACAGGACACAGTTCAGGTCATCGATGTCCAATGGAACTCTGGAAGCCATTTCCATTTTGAAGACCAGAAATTCTGAAGCATATTATACAAACACGTATTCTATTGACTTTCTGAAGACAGCAAAGCAAGCCACAACATTAGCTGTTAAATCAGAATGAAGATGTGCGTGTGATGGTGTAAATATTGTAAAAACTTGGGTGCATATAATTTTATGTGCACCATACTCGTTACTTCAGAGCTTTAATTAGTCATGTGTGTAAACAAATCACGTTGTGTCAGTGTATTTCATTGATGCATTTTAAAGATGTATTTGTTAGTTTAACCAAGGTGAAATATTTTGTTCCTTATAATATCATTGGTTGCATGTAGTGTTTTACGAGGTGCATTTTTTTTAAGTAAGTACCGTTTTGATACAGAAAAAAGTGATGCAATTGTTTAAATAATTCCTCTTTTTACATGAAAGCGTGTACATTAACCCATTAGCGCCTTGCGTTTCCATATGGTAACGATTTTCGCACCTTTTTCTTTTAATACTGTCGGCAACAGGAAATACTCGGGAAGATTGTAGTGTCATCCGACAGTTAGAGAAGAGTTTGTAGAATCGAGTAATCACGTTTATTTAATTTTAAAATCTATTGTTGCAACACAAAGACTGGTGGACTCTTGGTTATTTTAAGATTTCTGCGAAATGGCTGCCGGCTTCGCGTAAGGAGTATATAAAATCTATAAGCGAAGTTCTTTCATTGGATTATGTTTACAGTAGTGTTGTGCATACTTCATTATATATGTTGTAAGCATTTGAAATAGTACGGGCGCACAATGCCGTAGTAGTGCTTGTTGAATCATTAGTGTTGCCATATGGCAACGCTAGGCGTTTATACTTGGTAAAATTGCTGCAGCTGTCAGATCATGATATTTTATACTGATTCATACATCTTCATTGCAGGAAGGGATTTTCCCTATTAGAAGCACTAGATATGCTACTGACTGAAGATCTCGATGGTGATATTTTTGTGGAACCGCCCTATGTAAATGTAATTACAGATGAGCGCTCCTGGTGATGAAGATGATGGTTGGCTTATTGATAATCTCTCTCCCGACAGTTACGTGTCAGTACTGAAATGAAGCTTGTAAATAATGGAAGAATCGGGGTTAATTACGATGGTGAAGGTGTGTTACCAGAGGACGAAGTGCCTTTTCTGTCTACTGTTGCAAGTTCTGTTTCAATACCCGATGCTGCGAAAGAGCGGTTAACTGATAGAGGAAATAATAAATCAAATAACAAACCAAGATAGACCAATGAGGCTGATTTCAATATTGGGCGACTGTTGACATTTCTGGAGCCTAGTTATAGCAAGTGAAAATCCAAGACTGTTGTTGGCATTTTTGAATTGTTTACAGATAACCAGCTGATCGAACATTTAGTTCGCGAGACTAAAACATATGCAGTGTTTTTAAATTGTACGGATCCACAAATAACTTCTGATGAAATTCGTTGCTTTATCGCCATACTTTTCATTTCTGGATATAATAGGTTGCCCTCCAAGCGTTCTTGTTGCGACACGCAGGATGATATGAAGACAGTGAAAGATTGTCATTCCCTATCTCTGTGCCTAACGCACAAGTATTGCGGGCGAGCTCTTATATGCCTCCGAAAATATAGACTACTCTAGTTACTCTATAGTTTGTAACTGCATCTGAAGTGCTTTGATTCTTCATTTTCTATTTTTAAATTTTATTCTATTGTTCCAGATAGTGTTTTGTTTCGACAGGCAACGAATTGTACATATGTATCTATGTACTGCAAACAAATATTTTCTCCTTTGTTCAATAATTCTTTTTTGCTGTGATGTTAATAAAAACTGATATTCCATATTCTTACAATAAATAATGCTAAGATATTTCAACACTGTTACTGCATGAAAACAAAAAAACACTTTGCAACCTAAATTCGACTTTCAAAACTCATTGTTTAAAAATAGGTAGTGCAAGCGCCTAGCATTGCCATATGGCAACATCAAATATCTTATGACCTAGTGATTCCAAAATTCTGAAAATTGTTTTATTAGTTTATTTTGGTCTCAAACATACGGCAAAACACAATAAATAAGCAAATCTCAGAAAAATAATTAATTCAGGCGCTAATGGGTTAAACTACTTCTTAACGTAAGTACCAAGCATATTAAGGCACTTGTCATATCTTGAAACCAGCTTCTGAATTCCATCCTCGTAGATATCTGCCGCCTGATGTGTCAGCCACTTCTGCATGGTCGCTTTTAGATAGTCATCGTCGTGGCGTTGACCTAAATGCTTTCTCAAGTGCAGGAACAAGTGGTAGTCACTAGGTCATGTTACGGAGAATGATCAAATTGTTCCCAACCAAATGAAGCGATGAGGTCTCGGGTTCGATTAGCCATATGAGGTCGTGCATTGTCATGAAGGAAAAGAATCCCCCTTGTGAAGATGCCATGCCATTTGTTTTGGGTTATGTGAACACAAATTCTGATAATCTAAGCGCCCTGACATAATTTCATAAAGAACTGCCCTTGAAATTTCAGCAACTCATAACTTAATGATGAAATTGTAAAGTGTCTGTTTTCTCGAGCCTTTGCATCTACTTTTTGCACCTATTCGTCAGTAATTACAGTCACCCACTACATTTCTCGTTGTAGGCATTAGTACGGTCTCCTTTAAACGCTCTAAACCATTTTCTTACCATTCCTTCGCTGATAGTGGTTCTCCATACACTTCTCTAATCTGCCGATGAATTTCAACAGTTTTCCTGCCTTTTTCATTTAGAAAACGAATCACAGTGCGTACTTCACACTCCGCGGGACTGTTAATTGTCAGGGGCATTTTCAGTTCGCACAAACAAAAATAAATACAGGTGAATGCTTCTGTAATGGCGTTTGTGGCTTGCCTACAGATGTACGTACTGAACGCGCTTGCTTTGAACGAGTACCAAAGTGTTGCAAAGGCCATATTTATAAACAGTACTAACTTAAAAAACATGCTTCGTATATTAATGCTGTTAAATTCATAATTATCTGAAGTGAAGAAAATACATGAATTTTGTCGTGTTTTAATGCATTTTGCCGCGTATTTTGACATACGGGGATTTTACTGATAGATCAATAGGTAAGCTGGCAGGTAAGCATGTGAAATGAAGCAGCACAACATGACACCCCTGACATGATGCGAGACAATCACCATCATTTTCACCGGGGAAGGATTCTGCCGCCTTGATGATCCGGCATGTCGCCACTCCGCGAGCTGTTGTTTGAGTTCCGGTTTGTATGCCCTGGCCCGAAATTCATTGATGACTATTATTCGTGACTGTGGAAGTGGTCGCTGTCCTGTTGCCAGTGTGCTAGGTGGTCGGAGCATATTGCATATTGTATCCACCTTTGAACTTCATCATTGCATGCGGTACCCACCACGATGTGATTTTGTGCAATTCCCTGTCCACAATTTCCTGTGGATGGTGCATTTCTCGATGCAACTTGCCCCCTCTTAACTCCAGTAGCGTCCATTGTCTGTCTTCCCCCAGCAGTTGCTCGATGACGGCCCGTACCTCATCCATCCGCGGTGACAGGTCGTCCTGAGTGTTGCTAATCACTGGTTGCCACACGTCCTCGCTGAAACTTTCCTACGGCATTATTCCCAAGGGCTTCGACCAATTCACTGTGACAGTCTCTGCATTTCTCCCTTGGAGAATGGCTGGTTTGATGTATGTGCGTTGCTCAACACTGGTTAATTCCATCTTGCACGACGCTCGCTCCACAACTGATTTCACAGCGCTCTCTGTGCTACTACCAACAATCACAGAACCATCTGTTCTTGTGAATGCATACTATGCCTGCATACCTTCCATGCGACAAATAGCAGTTAGTGATCCGCTCAAGTATCTCCAGTTTAAACCTTCGCACATCGTGGACTTGGCCCTGTTGAGTCTTCTCTTTTTCCGGGGTGCTGAATTCAATGTTCTTACTGGCATGTGCTTTCGTCAAAAATTAGATGTATAGCTTTTCAGGCGTTTGCTCTATTAACCAGCATTTCGTCTTAGGTCTGACACTAGACTCTTCAGAGTGGGATGTGTCAGACCCTACCCACTGATGCTGGGGTGTAAAAGGCTTCTGATAAGTTCACCTGCATACACCCAGGCATCAGACGAAATGCTGGTTAATAGAGCAAACGCCTGAAAAGCTATACATCTAATTTTTGATCCGATTTTGATATGCTCTATTGGTGGAAAAATATCTAATTCCCTCCATGGGAACTTAGAATTTCCATATGCTTTCGTGCCGGGACTAGTGTCCTGGTCAGGTGGCACCCTCGTTTGTTGGTTGTCGTCGGTACAATGATCCCGTCGTATCTTCACGATGCCGGAACCACCATCACTGCTTGCAGGCTTCACCCGTGTCTCCAGAGCTGTCGTACTTTCACACATCGCACTCGCTGTTTCCGCCAGGCCCTGAACTACGGAGTCCACCATCACTACAATGATCCCGTCGTCCTGTGGAGTTGCCATCTTCACGACGCCGGAGCCGCCGTCACTGGTTTGCAGGCTTCACCCATGTCTCCAGAGCTGTCGTACTTTCACACAGCGCACTCGCTGTTTCCGCTGGGCCTTGAACTACGGACTCCACCGAGGTTCGCACTTCTTTGCCCAAAGACTTGATTTGGTCTTTTATTTCTTGAGACTGAGCCTCGATTTTCCACTCGAGTTTTTTGGATTGGGCCTCAAATTTTTAGACTGGGCCTGAATCAAAGCAGTTAGTTGTGAACATAATGCTTACCCGGTCGTTGATTTCTTGCTCCGAGGTGACTTCGAAGTCGAAACTGCCTGGGTCCTCCTCGTTGTCTATCAAATCCTGGCGCAGCCTCTCTTGTAAGTCCGCTTTGCTTCCAGTCGCCGGTAAACCTCGCGATGACACCGCTTTCCGTAATATCGCCACGGTTATTTGTTCGATCTTCATTGCAGTCTTGAAGTGTCCTGTCCTATCCTGTCATGGTTGCCAATTTAATGTTCTGCGATGCGATTTTATTTTACGCAAATAAATATCACATGAGAACACGTTCACTTCCTTGTATAAATTACTTTATTTACACTGTACGTCACAACACACAATTATACACAGTAGCAAATGACACTACAACACTCGATAGCGGAGTATCCTGAAGTCGATTCTGACAAGAACAGATATCACAACACTGACTCGCGCACTATAACATGCACTCTCTTGAATTCACCGACTCTGCCTCGGAGCCGAACAGTTACTTGCAGTCCATCACTTGCCTGAGCCCTAAGAACTGACTTCACTCACTGACAGCTCAATATATATACTATTCGATCAACCATCTAGAATTATCGACTTCTGGAAGAGTTCTTACAACACACTAATGGAACACACTCGAAACATCGATCGACCAGCTAGTCGAATGGGTACTCGAACTTTCGTTTACTGTTCAGTAATACACATGGAAATATCTACAACATTTGTAATGTCTCTCCTTGTATCTGGATAATAAAACCTTACAGTAAGTTTCCAGAACCCTTCATATATACCAAATTATATTACAATAAGTCTGACATACGAACATTATGGAATTTCCTACTGCTTTCGACTATCTAGATTTTGAGGTTAAACTTATGCTCAATACGTATTTGAGGTTATACAAATTTATACTACATATTTACTGGGAAACCATGTACTAGTCATGTTTAACATTTAATAAAAGATAATTTAGCATTAAATAAACTATAAATAATATATATTAAGCATAATAATCGAAGGTTTTACATCACTTACAATGTCGTACGTGCGGCATGTTCCACACTGTCTTCTCTCTGTCCATCATCAGGTTCATGTCCTTCCATCTCTTGCGTTGCACATACACATATATACCTTGAGGGAATTTAACGCCGTTCAGCATAGTTTTACTTTTTAAAATAATATCTGGCGGCAGATTTCTTCTGTCTGTGGTTATGGCAAGCATTATTGTACAGCATAGTTTCTCTCTTACCTGTTGATTTTAATGGAATACTTGAAGCATCTCTTGCAGCAATAGCCGTACTGTGAGGTATACCAGACTAAACCGGTGTCTGATCACCATTGGCAGTTTGGGACAAATGATATGAAATTTCCTCGCACTGTCGTAGCACAAAGCGGTGGAAGGCGTCAACTTTCTCCATATAATCCAATGGCAATTTCTGGCGTATAGAGGAGGAGGCGTAACATCATTTGCTTAGAAGACATTGTCCCCAAACTCGCTGTATGAAGCTACCGAATGTGATAATACGATCATATGATGTGGCGATTATGCCTTGAAATTTGTTGTCCCATGATGATGATGATGATAATAAATAATAATAATAATAATAATAATCTCCATCTAATCAGATTGCATGAAGGTTTGACTCTGAATTGAGTAAGGGCTGGACTACACCCTGCATGAGATACAAGGCTACTGTAGTTCTAAGAAGGAATGGAGAAATCTGTCACACCAAATATTTAGTGAAATAACAGTATGCATGCATGTGTAGATGGGAGAAAGAAACCAAGTTGCCAGGGAATGGGTGCAACAGTTTTGTGTTGCAAATAAGTGTGTTCAAAAATGTGTAATAGTTGTTTTGATTTATGCTTTCAAAGCTCTAAGTGCTCCACTATCTAGCTAGACATTCCATCTTTCCCTACCTCTTCTTACACACTTATTCTCTCTTCTTTCCCACCTCGATTTTATTTCTTTTCCTCCCTTTCATTGTTCTTTATTTTTCGTCAAATCTTCCCTCTTGTTAATTATTATTTGAAGTTAGCTCTTGTCTTTTTGGATAACTCCTTTATTTTTAAGTGTTGATAGTACTACTTCAGATCATTAATGTGTACTGGAGGTGGTTCTCAGCTCATTTTAATATATATTTCTTTTATTACAGCTGGGATATTTCCAATTCCTGAGTATCTGAATAAGACAGTGGTGAGCATGTTGTGTCACATGCTGCAAATAGATCCCATGAAAAGGGCTACCATTGAAGATATAAAGTAAGTTGTATAGAGTATTTTATTAAGATTTTGTTGAGTGTTTTATTTGCGCAATACCGTGCAGAATAGTGCAACCGCAGATAAAAGATTTTGAACCTCGTTATAAATTTAGTTTGAGCCCTAACAGTTTTTCAATTTTTTTTGTCAAAGTTGATTTGATTTATTATATATTGTAAAAGAAAACCCTGAACTAAAATAACGTATTTCTACTTGACAAAAGTGATTGGAACATGAGTTTTACAAGTAATTCCTTTTCTTGCAATAATTGCTAAAGGTACTTTGGACATCAAATGGGAATACTTTTTTGTTGCATCTAAGGTTATGTTTTCCTATTCCTGCAGAAGAAATGCCTGCAGGACTGTGGTAACTTTTTTTGCTAGTGACTTTACATCGCACCGACACAGGTAGGTCTTATGGCGGCTGTGGGATAGGAAAGGCCTAGGAGTTGGAAGGAAGCGGCCGTGGCCTTATTGAAGGTACAGCCCGAGCATTAAGCTGGTTTGAAAATGGGAAACCACGGAAAACCATCTTCAGGGCTGCCTACAGTGGGATTCGAACCCACTAGCTCCCAGATGCAAGCTCACAGCCGCGCGTCCATAACCGCATGGCCAACTCACTCGGTGGTGGGGTTTTTAACATGTGGGGTGTATTGTATAGGCCTACTAACCATAGCCCAACAATTTCTGATGTATGCTTAGGATCATTGTCTTGTTGTAATAGTTGTTTCCTAAGCCCAACTTCTCAACACTGAGATTGAGGTTATTCTGCGATATGCTTTTATGTGAAAACCTATCCATATTGCCATCTATAAATATAAGATTACCAACACCATTAGATGCCATACAGCCCCACGCAATTACCCCCTCCCCCCCAGTCCCATGTTCCACAGTATCAATAATGTTCTTAGAATCCCATTCCGTATTGGCTCTTCTCTAAACATGTGTCCGCTCATCAGTCCAATGGATGTTAAATTTACTATCATCTGACCAGAGGACGTTATCCCAAAGCCCGTATCTTTTGTTATAAATTAGTTTGCAAACTGCAAATTAACCGTACTTAGAAATTGCTTTTGCCTGGGAATTTTGGAATTATATCCAGTCTTAAGGACCCTGTGAACAGTCCCAAATAAATGTGCTTACCTAGGTCTTCCTTCACCTGTGTCTGGCTCCGTGGCTAAATAGTTAGCATGCTGGCCTTTGGTCACATGGGTCCCGGGTTCGATTCGCGGCAGAGTCGGGAATTTTAACCATCATTGCTTAATTTTGCAGGCACGGGGGCTGGGTGTATGTGTCATCTTCATCGTCATTTCATCCTCATCACGAAGCGCAGGTCGCTTACGGGAGTCAAATCGAAAGACCTGCACTTGGCAAGCCGAACATGTCCTCGGACACTTCCGGCAGTAAAAGCCATATGCAATTTCATTTTTCCTTCAACTGTGCTGTAACCTCCGATGCGCTAACCATTGGATTTTGCTTCACATACGACTAATTTCTGTTCTCTTGGGCTAAGCTTCGGTGGTCAGCTGGTTCTTGGTTTATTCAGTACTGTGTGAAACTTCTTATATAGCTGGACAATGTTAAATTGACTTCTGTTTATTGACTCTGCAATTTGGTCATACATTTTGCCCTGATCTAATAGATTTATCACTGTTTCAAACCTCTAATGTGGTCCCCGCTGCTTTACGTCCCATGTTAACTGTACTGTAGTTGCTACGGTTGAGTACTGGCGACATGCACTTTCACACTGGAGAGTAGAAGGCCTACTGAACAATTTGCCTGTGGCAGACAAACCACAATGGTTAAGTTAATAAACTCATGAATGTCAAAAACCTATCAGATGTAAGGCTTTCCAGGCGTTTGCTCTATTAACCAGCGTTTTGTCATAGGTCTGACACTAGACTCATCAGAGTGGGATGTGTCAGACCCTACCCATTGGCGCTGGGATGTATGCAGGTGAACCTATCAGAAGTCCTTATAAGAGGCACAGTCTGATAACTGCATACGGGAGACAAATCTCCACAATGGAATTATTGCCTGCCTAGCAATTCCGTATGGAAAATTCTAAATTCCAATGTTGGGAATTAGATATTTTTCATAATTGTGAAGATATTACTGTGTTTTGGACGTCAGTGTCTTTAGAATTAACAAATATTGCAATTTTAGTATTGTCTTTAATACTATTAAACTGTCAATGTGTTCACAAATTCCTATGCATATGTATTCTACTACTTAAGTTTAGAATTATAATTAAGCACAAATTTGTCAAAGCTAATAAACAATGACAGGTCTTAACCTTGAGATGATTACAAAGGCGGAGGATGCTTGAAACCAAGCGAAACATGTCCCTATAAAATAGAGTTGCAGCAATGTGAATTTCTAAAAACGAAAATTATTGTATTGAGAAAAAAACTACAAAATACAAAATTGTAAGCATTACATACCACTTAGTCGAGCAGCTCGTCTCCTTTCTCCCAAGTTTCCCCAGCCCAAACTTTGCAACATTTTTGTAATGCTACTCTTTTGTCGGAAATCGCCCAGAACAAATCGAGCTGCTTTTCTTTGAATTTTTTCTACTTCTTGAATCAAGTAATCCTGGCGAGTGTCCCATACAATGGGACCTTACCAGAGACTTATGTGCCCTCTCCTTTAGATCCTTACTACAACCCCTAAATACCTTCAAGACCATGTGCAGAGATCTGTACCCTTTATTTACAATCATATTTATGTGATTACCCCAATAAAGATTATATTAAGACCTAGGAACTTACAATGATCGTCAAAGGGAACTTTCACCCCATCAACGCAGTAATTAAAACTGAGAGGAATTTTCCTATTTGTGAAACTCACACCCTGACTTTTAACCCCGTTTATCATCATACCATTGCCTGCTGTCCATCTCACAACATTATCGAGGTAATTTGGCAGTTTCTCACAATCTTGTAACTTATTTATTACTCTGTACAGAATAACATCATCTACAAAAAGCCTTGTCTCTGATTCCACCTTCTTTACACATATTATTGATGTATAAAAGAAAATATTAAGGTCCAATAATACTGCCTTGAGGAATTCCCCTCTTAATTATTACGGGGGCAGATAACGCTTTGCCTACTCTAATCCTCTGAGTTCTATTTTCTAGAAATATAGCCACCCATTCAGTAACTCTTTTGTCAAGACCAGTTGCACTCATTTTTGCCAGTAGTCTCCCATGATCTACCCTATCAATTGCCTTAGATAGGTCAATCGCGATACAGTCCAATTGATCTCCTGAATACAGGACATCTGCTGTATCTTGCTGGAATCCTACAAGTTGAGCTTCAGTGGAATAACCTTTCCTAAACCCAAACTGCCTTCTACCAAACCAGTTATTAATTTTGCAAACGTGTCTTATATAATCAGAAAGAATGCTTTCCCAAAGCTTAGATGTAATGCATGTCAAACTGACTGGCCTATAATTTTCAGCTTTATGTCTATCACCCTTTCTTTATACACAGGGGTTACCATAGCAATTCTCCATTCATTTGGTATAGTTCCTTCATGCAAATAATAATCAAACAAGTACTTTAGATATGGTACTATATCCCAACCCATTGTGTTTAGTATATCCCCTGAAACCTTATCAATTCCAGCTGCTTTTCTAGCTTTCAACTTTTGTATCTTACTGTAAATGTCATTGTTGTCATAGGTAAATTTTAATACTTCTTTAGTATTAGTGACCTCCTCTATCTGGACATTATCCTTGTAACCAACAATCTTTACATACTGCTGACTGAATACTTCTGCCTTTTGAAGATCCTCGCATACACACTCCCCTTGTTCATTAATGTTTCCTGGAATATCCCTTTTGGAACCTGTTTCTGCCTTAAAGTACCTATATATACTCTTCCATTTTTCACTAAAATTTGAATGGGTGCCAATTATGCTTGCCATCATGTTATCCTTAGCTGACTTCTTTGCTAGATTCAATTTCCTAGTAAATTCCTTCAATTTCTCCTTACTTCCACAGCCATTTTTAACTCTATTTCTTTCCACCCTGCACCTCCATTTAGTCTCTTTACTTCTCTGTTATAGTGGATCTGTACCATTCCTTACCACCTTTAAAGGTATAAACCTATTTTCACATACCTCAACAATTGCTTTAAACCCATCCCAGAGTCTGTTTACATTTTTATTTACTGTTTTCCACCGATCATATTTACATTTTAAAAACTCCCTCTTGCCTGTTTTATCAGCCATATGGTGCTGCCTAATACTCCTAATTTTAATAGAATAGAATAGAATAGAATACTCCCGTCCCCCAATTCCGGATCGCCTGGAGCTGGGGAGAGAGCATTCGTTTATTGCAATTCCTTGAATTATGATACATGACTTACAATACCCTCTTACAATTATTGGCTGTTACTATACTGAATATGAATTATTTTGTCCTAGACATTAACAATATTATATAGTCTAGGACAACATGTATCTTCCCTACCTTAACTTACTAACTGAACGAATTTTTATTTATTACGTTATAACATTAAAAGAAAAGTTAGAATCAAAATGACAAATTTACATTGAATATATACTACATCTAACCTGAATCTGTCTGGTCGCGACATCCCCCCTGGTGAGGAACTCCTACCACCCTTCCCAGGGATGTCACGACCAGACCCGTCTCATGAGGCTCCGAAATCGAAACCTCGTAGACCCCTTAAGTTGTCAATATTGTTTCCTCACCACTCCTTCGTGTGACAGCCCACATGTGTGCGGATGATCTAGCTCAACATGTAGGCTGCCTCGCCTGTATTCCACTGCCGAGACGGAATCCATAACTCGGCTCATATTTCGCTGACTGATTGACAACTTGTTTCCTCTGGTTTAATATTGTTCACACCTTGCTCTAATCTACACGTGCAGGAGTACTGAGTCAACACTATGCTTGAGATAGGATAGGCCTATCTCCTCCTATCTCAACTCTACTATACTACAGCAGCCAGAACAAACTAACAATCCCAAAGCAAACTAAAAACAGGCTAACAAACAACCTCATTGTAAGGAACACATTACTGCTAACATATTAATGAACTAAATTTACTAATTAGAAATATACAATTCCTAATGTATGAAACAACACTGAACAACTATAAGAGAAACATACTGCTAAACTTATAACCATTGTCGCCCTTACTTCTTAGCGACTTAAACTCTATAATGTTCTGTAAAGTTGTATTATATACTTATATGGTTAGAAGATATCGTTCTTATAACTCATACACATCTGCTATTTCAGAGATCTCTTGTTGTACAGTCGTCATATTGCTTCTCTGCTGCGCTTCTAACTTACATTGTCATCATGTTTTGCTTATTACATTTTTCTATTTCCATATTACCTCTCATTCCTCTAATAATACTTATAGTTACAAATTACTTGTCTATCCTCATGCTCATCTACATACATTTACTATCATTTACTAACACTGGTATTACTTTCAGTTATTGCTAATCTCATTTTAATTTCTTACACGACCTGATTGTAGGGAACTCATTACTGTTAGCATGCTGCTGAATTAAATCTGTTACTTAGCAATATACAACATCCAATATAAATGAACACTGAACAGTTACAAGAGAAACATAGTCCTAAACTTATAACTATAGTATTTCCGAGATCTCTTGTTGTACAGTCATCATCGTGCTCATGTATATTACATTTACTATCATTTACCTGTACTGTTATTACTTTCTGTTATTACAAATCTCATTTTAATTTCTTTCTTCCACATGCTTCTTAGAATACAGAAAAATTTAGCTAGTTTTCCTGGGGTAATCCATTCTCTATTTAACAGTTTGGTTATTGTATAAAATTCTTTCTCTCTTTCTACTTTTAATTTATATTCATCACCAAGGTATTTAGTTCTCAGTGCCTCCGTTCCCTTACATGTTCTCAGTAAATGAGCTTCTCCCATTATGTCATCACAAAATAAACACTGATTTACGTTATGTTTCTCACTTATTCCCTTATTTTTGTATAAACCCAAAAGCCACCACAACACACCTCTTAGTTCCCTATTTGTGATTCTATTTTTTCTTATTGACATGTATTGGATAATGCCACAGAATTCTACTAGTGTTCTTTTGGTTTCACATTCTTCTCTGATCGTCTGTTTCTCTATGTCCTTTACTCTAATCGTTAGTATTTTAATGAAGCTGTTTTCTTTACCGTTCATCTCCTTATCCCAATATAGCCCCATTCCTATTTTGTCTAGCATACCTTTTACTTTCGATAACCAATAATTCTCATCCAAGTGTCTCATCTGGTGCTGGTAGGCTAGATTTAATATTTCCCTCCCCTCTCCTCTTTTTAATCTTAACCAATATTTTACTATTTTCTTACTTATGTCTGCTTGGATGCTGATATCTCCACATATAGTTCTCACTCCACTATTTGCTGCACATTCTGGTAGGCCCATTATTATTTTACAAAATTTGTTACTTATGATATCTAGTTCTTTTTTATCAACTTCTATACCCCATATTTCAACCCCATACAGTGCTTTTGATACCACAAGGGCATTAAAAACATTTTTATGTACTTTGTATTGCAAATTAGGCATCTTCTTTTCTAAGGCCTTTATACTTGATAGGGCGGCCACACCTTTTATTTTTGCATGGCGTATCTGTTCCTTCCACAACCCATTCTTTGTTAATATTATTCCTAAATATTCTAATTTATTTACAACTTCCAATTCAGCACCATCTAACAGCCATCGCCTTTCATTTCTTTTTAATTTATTTCCTCTTTTGCAAACCATTACTTTTGTTTTTTTGGTATTTATTTTCAAATTCCATGTATTACAGTATTCCACCAATTTTTTGAGGTTACTTTGCATACCTGCTGTTGTTAGTGAGAGCAGCAGGATGTCGTCTGCGAAGACTAGACCGGGGATCTCTTTGTTGTATAAGCAAGGGCTAGTATTATTCTCTTTCGCTAGGCATTCTATTACATCATTAATAAAGAGCAAAAACAGTGTTGGTGATAGTTTACATCCCTGTTTAAGTCTAATGTTCGAGTGTATCTTTCCTATCATTACATCTTCTTTGACTGTAACTGAACATATTACTTCGGCATATAGTTCTTCTATGGCTTTAATCATTTTCATTGACATTCCTATTCCGGCCAGCTTCACAACGACAGCCCGTCTGCTGACTGAATCAAAAGCTTTTTGTAGGTCTATTGCTGCAATGTATAGTCTACCACCTTTCTTTCTTATGTACTTATCCATTAACGTTTTGATTATAAATACATTGTCAGTAGTTCTCATTCTTTTCCTAAATCCTGATTGGTATACCGAGAGAATAGAGTAATCTTCTGCCCATTTCATAATTCTTTTCGCTAAAATCCCAGTGTAGATCTTACTTAGTGAGTCCAACAATGTAATCCCCCTGTAGTTGTTCGTATTCGTTCTTTCTCCCTTTCTTTTGTAGATCGGGCAAATTACTCCTTCCTGCCAAGATCTTGGAATTTTTTTCCCCTCAAATATTTTATTGAATATTTTAGTTATTATTTCAATCATCTGACTGTTGTTACCTATCTCTTTCCAGAATTCATGCGTAATTCCATTAGCAGCACCTGATTTTCCGCCCTTCCCTTTTTTCATTACATCTAGTACCTCGTCTGTGGTTATTATATCGTCTAGTATAGGCAGCGTACACTCCATTTGTCTCAGTATACCAATTTCGTTTCTGTTCTCTACCCATGTGTCCTTACCCCCTAATAACCCCTTAAAATATGTTAACCATTCCTCATTAGATATTTTTACTTGATCATAGCTTTTATAACCCTTACATATTGTGCTAATTTTGTTCCATACTTTCTTTGTTTCATTTTCCTTACAGTACTTTAGTAATATTTTTGATTCTTTGTCCTGCCATTTACTTTTCTTATCGCTTATTAAATCTTTGTATTCTTTCCTCTGGTTACAAAAATCTACTCGTAAGGCCTGCGATCCCTCATTTCTATACCTTTTTAAAGCCTTAATCACTTGATTTCTCTTCTCCTTACACTCCTCCGTATACCATACATTTCTTTTATATTGTCTACTCTTACTCACAACCATTTTTTTACCAGCTATTTCTATTGATCTTTCAAGCATTCTTATTGCCTCATCTAGGTTATTATCCTCTATCATATACTCCATGCCTATTCTCAGAATTTCAAAGGTTTTACCCCTATAGTAATCTCTAAATTGTTCTCTCTTTTCCTCATTCCACCTGTATCTTACTAATTTTCTCTGTTCATAGTTAAAGAATTGTTTGTCTACTTCATTATCTTCCTCTCTCTGTAGCCGAATAACAACTGGGAAATGATGAGACGCTGTCCAATTTTTTACCTGGATTTCTTTAATAAGAGTTAAAGCCTCTCTAGATGCCAGTACTAGGTCTATAACACTCCCTCCTGACTCAACTATATATGTTAGGTTGCCTGATTCATCTCCCGGCCATCCCCCATTTAAAATGTACAATTCCTCTATCGCGCATATTTCTAATAATTTCTCTCCATTTTTATTACACTCTTTGTCTTTGCTGCTCCTTTTTTCTATTAATAATTCCCCGATTTCTTTATCGTATAATGGATTATTTAGGCCAACCCTTGAGTTAAAATCCCCCATTATAATTATTCCTGCTTCTTCATTTAGTAATTTTATCTGATTTACTGCGTCGACGAGTTCTTCAAAGAAATTTTCCTTCTCGAACGGGGACCCCGATGGATGGTTATAGCCAAAGCCAATAAACATATCTCTCCCCTTTTGATTTCCTTTTTTTGTTTTGACCCAGATCATGTCCTCACATCCTGATTCTCATATCTCCACTTGTTTGCAAATTTCATCTTTTGCGATAACTGTTATCCCTCCTGGGTGACGCCCTTTCGTACTCCTTTTATATTTTGTTTTACTCCAGACCTTAAATCCCGGTATTATCACATTTTTACTAGGCGGCAACCATGTCTCTACTATACCAATAATCTCACTCTCATTAAATCTATAAATTCATCATTTCCCAGTTTACTTAGTATACCCTCTATGTTGATTAATCCCACTACCCAGTCTAGTTACTTGTTCATAGGTATATCTGCTGCTACCAGGGCCTTGCTTCTCGTTATTCGTGGTTTTTCTATTTGTATAATAGATCCACTTGGGGAACTAATTATTTCCTCCTCTGACCCTCTAGCTTCCTCTGACCTAGTCAATCCTTTCTTTGCCCATATGTCCTTTAAATTTAACGCTGGCTTACGTTTCTTTTCTTCTTTTCTCCCTGCGGTGTCTTGCTTTCTCTGGATCACATCTCCTTCTTGGGTAGATCTCCTGGGTTGGTGATGTCCGGTTTCTGTTGTCACAACATCCAGTTCGTTGTCCTTGCTTGGTAGGATTGCACACGTACCTGTTGACTCAGGAGTGCTGGCGTCGCTCACTGTACTGCTGTACTTCCGCTTATCTGACGTATCAGGACAATGCCCTAGCTCACGTAGTTGACCAGCTGTCCATGCCCTGCTCCACGAATCGTCTGATATAATAAGTCTGTTTCCACGTATAAAGGCTTTTAGTCCCGAATGCCTAGCTTTTCCTTGATGAAAGCGTAGTGTTCGTACATTCTCCATTTCTTCCTTGTCTAGATCTTTCTTTATCCATATCTTCGTGCCTTTCAAGTTTCTGCTATTTTCCAAAATTTTACGGGCCTTCAAACCAGATACCATGCAGACTTTTACTGGTCTTTTTCCCATATTTCTTCCTAATCTGAAGGCGTTATCAATATCACTATCATTACACTCTATTTTCAAATTCTCTCTGATTAGAGAGAGTACTCTATCTATCAAGTCATTGAAGTTCTCTCTCCCTGGTTCTGCCAATCCATAGATTATTATGTTTTTCTTCCTCGCTTCTTTCGACCGTGTTTTTTCTTTTTCCTCGAGTTTCCTTAATTTTTCTTCTACCTCCAGTGCTTTCTTCTTCAAACCATGTATTTCATTTTTGTTTTGTAATACACTCTCTTTAATACCCTTCAGTTCTGTTTGTATAAATGATTTCAAGTCCTTGAAATCATTTTTCTGTTCTAGTAGCATTTCTTTGGTCTTTTCTGTATGGCATTCTTGCATGATCTCTTTAATCTTCTCGATATCGTCCCATGTCAGTCCTGGGCCAGGGTTCATCTCCACTCCGCCAATCACTAATAGTACCATCACTACAACTAATGACACTATTGTATGAGTGATGTTGATATCGTTTTTCACCGTTTGTAACGATTTCTTCCTACATCGGGCCTGCCATCTGCCTATCGCACATCTGTATTGTTCAATTGACACTCCCATGCTCGCGCACTCCTGTACTTCCCGCACGTTCAGCACTACGTCCGTTCACCTCGCTAGCTGAATTGCAACTGTGGCCTAATTTTAATATCTTGCTATCTTTCACATTTATTTTTAACTACCACAAAAACAGCTTTGTGATCAACAATGGGGTTTTTCCGCCTGCAGTTTCTCATCATGTTTACTTAGTCCTGTGCAGTGTATAAACGCTGATGAAATTTGAGGGCACGCTAAATATCTGTAAAGTCACTGCGTTCATTATTCTGATCCAAAATTCACTAATTTGGTGCATATTACCTAGCATAACATGTTAAAACACTGTTTCCTCAAATAAATATATCGATACAGAAATATTACTTACATTGCAGACTATAGAGCTCATCTGGTTTTACCAGCACCACATCCAGAATATTCTTCCCTCTAATTGGTTCCATCACTTTCTGAATCAGATGCCCTTTCCATATTAATTTATTTGCCATTTGTTGGTCATGCTTCCTGTCGTTCGCCAGATGGAAGACGTGTCTTTCTTCAGTTCAGCATTACCTTCCCAATTGATTTGGTAAATTGAGATCACCCGATACAATCACGTTCCTTTCCTTATTGTTTTTCACATAGCTGATTATCTTATCAAATAATTCTGAATCAGCGTCTGCACCACTCTTTCCCGGTCTGTACACTCCAAAGACATCAAGTTGCCTATTATCTTTAGAGATGAGCTTTAAATATTCACAGTTGTTGCTATTAATATAGCAGAGGAGATCATTAATAAAATGATCATTAATATCTGGTAACTTGGGCCAATATAACGTAGCCTACGTAATCCTTGGAGAGAAGTAGGTTTAAAACGCAATAAAAACAATTGAATCATAACGATTGTTTTACTCGCCAACGTACCTAAATAATAATAATAATAATAATAATGGTATTGATTTTACGTCCACACTAACTACTTTTATGATTTTCGGAGACTCCAAACAGAACATATTATGCATTAATAAAAAGAAATGGAGGCAACAAACGTGCGAAATTAAATGTTATGATAATGAAATGCATTACCGCCACACCTGAAGATATCCATAAATGCGACAAGCTTTCCTGTTATTTATTTTTATTCTGTCCGCCGTGGAACTTAGACACTAGCCGGGCAGGTAGTAACATACATAACCAAAACAATGCGGTCTCCCTTATCTCAGTTACAGCTGTTATAAATCCTGATGTGATAAATGTAGACAACAAGCATGAAATGTACTTAGAAATATAGGTCTGGCTTTCAAAAGCCGTAGTTATCCAAAGAATGCTTTCAGTCACAATGCATTACATTCGGAAATACAACTCATAACATATGCTAGTTATCAGCTGGTGGGTTGGCACGCTTTTTACAGCACGGCTTTAATCAGAATGGGTGGCTTCTGCTACACATACACCAATAACAGAGACCATCTCCAGAAGCCATTGCGAATAGATTCTCACCGTTTGGACTCTACAGTCAGGAATGAAACTATTTTTTTAAGTTGCAAAAAGACGGGATATCCATCGCTAATACTCGCGAGTCGCGATTGCCATGAAGATGATGTCATTTGGAATGATGACATGCACGTAGCTGGGAAATTAAAAAAAAAAAAAAACTATTTGTTCGGGGCGTCGACCTATAGAGATATTTTGCTCCTAAATGCACCATATGATATGAACCTGGTTGTAATTGGAATTGCGGAAGTGTCGAGTGTTGAATGTGAGGAAAGGAACGTTAAGGATGACACAAACACTCAGTCCCCAGGCCAGGGATATTAATTATTTACAATTAAAAACCCGTGACCTGGCCGGGAATCAAACCCGGGGCCGCCGGGTGACAGGCGGACGCGTTGCCTCCTACACCGCGAGACCGAACAGTTGGGAAGTTAGCGGCACAAGACGACGATAATTCAAATGAAAGCAGTGGTCAGGTTTACTGTGTGGTAGGCCTACTACTTAACTGACAGACACAAATGACTACCATTACGTTCTTTTGTATTAATATTGCATAATACACAATGCATTACATTCGGGGTTGAGTATGAAGTGAGACGAATTTTTGTAGGGAGTTTTTTACGACTGCATGCCCTTCCTGATGGCAACCTCGTCAGAGGAGTTATGAGATGAAACGAATGACGTGATATAAGGGTAACTAAAACTGACTATATTTACTTTATATGTAGGCCTAAAAGTCATGTGTTCATCATATATCCTTTTTAAAGTTAGTAATACTGCCTTCCAAAAAAATTGCCGGTAAAACTCAGAATACATTCGTAAGGTTGTTAAAGAATAGTGTTGAATGTTAACACGTACAATTTATAGCTCTTTTTAGCCTAGAAGTCATGTGTTCACTGCACAAAATTTGAGATTATTGCATATTGGACCCCCCCCCCCCCTTACTTTACTTGGCTGTAAATGTGGAGAAAAAAAGAAAAAAAATGGGGTGTAATACGCGAGTAAATACAGCAGTTGTTTTCATTACATATTCTTTTCATGCTTATGTATTGTATTCTGCTATTTCCTTCTTTTTTTTTTCAGAAAACATGAATGGTTCCAGAAGGAACTGCCTGCTTATTTATTTCCTTCTCCAGTGGAACAGGATGCATCTGTTATCGACACAGATGCAGTTTCGGAAGTCTGTGAGGTATGTCATACAGATAGAAACTACACTGACAGGTGAAAAAAGTGGTATCATTCCAAATTTTTTTTATCTGAAACTTTAAAAAAATGATTATACCCACACTGTATTAACTGTGCTCTGTGCACATTATTTTCGTCAACAGTCGGTGCTAACCCTATGCTGTCCATAACTCTCCAGAGCTATTGAGTTTTATGACCCATCTGCTGTGCTGAACGCTCCGAAGTGCTAGTCACACAATACGGTCATTAGAAGTGCATTGATAGAAATATTAAAGGGTCTTGTGAAACCACGCTGCACTTTCATGACTCACGAGGGGAACCTGCCAAGTGTAACCCGATTTGCCAGAAACTTTGCTCAGTGAAAGAGGGGTTGAAATAAGTGAACACATGTTTCAGCTCATCCGTAGACACTTGACCGTTTCTAAGAAAATGGTGGTCGAAGTTTCCAACATGCTTTAAATGTCCATTAGTGCGCAACAAATGGAACCAACGGTGTGGGGCAGTGGGTTTCGCCGCGGCATCACACTTTTGCGCCCTGTGTTCAAATCACAACAAATTGTTTTTTTTATTTCATTTATTTACTTTTGTCCCTTGACAATTACTACACGAATGGTTCTATTCAATGTATTTTGAAATATTATTGTCCTTTTCCATATATTAATGTTCTGCCTGGTAAATGTATTTTAAAACATCAATTGGATGGAGTTATGCATCAATAGACTAAGCTCCATTTGATGAAAATTGAGATTTTAGCACTGTCTTGTAGAGGAAAGCTTGAACTACTTATAATAAATTCACCACTGTCTTACAAGAGGGCATTAGTTGTCAAACTGAAAACCTAAGCGACATATCGGGAATCATTTAAACTGTAAATTGCATCAGTAGACTATGTGATGTTTAATTTTGCATTATTAGACCAAGCGCCTCATTCGTCACATTGCGTCGTGGATGAAAGCGAGTGCTAAGTTATTGACGTGGTGATTCATTGAGTGGTTTATCAAGTGACGAAGTTCAGTGATGTATCAGGTACTTCTGAAAGTAAAGAGAAGGACAATGCTACTAATGCAGCTTGCTAAAATGGTTACGTCGGAGAATCATTCTATAAGAACTTTCTAAGGTTAGTATCAAAATGAGATTGTTGTACGATATCTAATACGGTAGTCTGCAATGTAAGTAATATTTCTTTGAAAAATCTGCGAAGTCTTCACTTTAACAGTGTTTTAACATGTTATGCTAGGTAATATGCACCAAATCAGTGAATTCCGGATCAGAATAATGAATGCAATGACTTTACAGATATTTAGCTTGCCCTCAAATTTCATCAGCGTTTATACACTGCACAGGGCTACGTAAACATAATGAGAAACTGCAAGCGGAAAAACCCCGTTGTTGTTCGCCAGTTGGAAGACGCATCGTTCTTCAGTTCAGCTGAATTTGAAAAACTGATCATGAATTGGGAAACAGATGTCCATAGTTACAAGATAAACTGGCAAAAAATAAAAGAAATCCAGTTCTTGAAATCACAGCCGTTCATTATGTACATCAAAACTAAATTTGATTGTGAATATATCCCTTTCAGACCTGAAAGAAAACTGGAGGTGTGAATTTTTGTTTGTACGTCAAGAACTGACTAAAATGCTCCTCAATACACATATTAATAGTTTATTTTACAAAATAAAAACTAACATCCGAAAAACAGGACCCACACAATTGTGCGTATCAAAATTCAAAACCTCGTATCACGTACGATGGTGTAGCTTCAAAATTTACGTTCACTAACCAATGTACACACTTCATTGAATATATTCCGGTATTCAGTAAAGCTTCTAGATTAATATAAACGCAGTAAATAAATACTTACTTTCGGCACTACTGCTTCCTGCCATCTCGCCGATCAACTGTGCTTTTTAAACTCTTCTTCCTTCGCCCTGGCGGTCAAGCGCATACTAAAATCAATTGAAATACACGCCACGTGTCCTGCACAATCACTGCAGTCCGGTGTAGCGCCGAGAAAACATCAAATACGGTCAGGGATAACTAAAATACGAACCCGCACAATTGTGCGTACTCGGTCTGAAAGGGATATGGAAGTAAATCTAAATACATCAAGACTGGCATTAATACCTTTGTGGCCAAAAGGAAAACCTATCTCTGAAGCCAAACTTGGAGACCTTAAGTCACTGATGCAACTGATACTTGCAGATGCCAAACAATTTTACCAGAAACTTCAAGGATATTCTGACATCGCGGATGGCATAGATGGATTCAATGGAGATCCTGATTTTGAGATTAAATGAACTGAGAGTGACATTGTTATTACCTGTCCAGTGTGTTATATGAATTTATGCGAGCAAATATTTTAATCACATTTTCTGTTCCTGTTCTGTTCGACTTTCCTTTCCTTTCCTTTTCCTACCGCTTTTCCCACACCTGTGGGGTCGCGGGTGCGAACTGCGTCGCACATGTGGATTTCCCCTGTTTTACGGCCGGATGCCCTTCCTGACGCCAACCCTCTATGGAGGGATGTAAGCACTATTGCGTGTTTCTGTGGTTGTTGGTAGTGTAGTATGTTGTCTGAATATGATGAGGAGAGTGTTGGGACGGACATATACACCCAGTCCCCGAGCCAGAAGAATTAATCAGAAGCGATTAAAATCCCCGACCCGGCCGGGAATCGAACCCGGCACCCTCTGAACCGAAGGTCCAGTACGCTGACCATTCAGCCAACGAGTTGGACTCCTGTTCTGTTCGACTGAGATAAGTAATTAAAATTCTATACTTTCTTTCAGAATTTCTTTATTTTTCTAGGAATCCGGTAATTATAACTACATATACCGGCCTCCGTATCGTGTACTTAGTTTAACTACTTAGCCGGGCGTGACAAATTAATTAGTGTACCAATAGTTGTTACTCAGTCGGGTAATGATGAGTTAACTCGTCTAGATCCTTCGAAAATTATCTCTTGGGCGAGACATGTTATCTTGTCTCTTGTTGTTTAGTGTAGTTCTGTGATCGCGTTGTAGATGTCAGTAGGTACGAGACTTGCTGCGATAGAATGCGCACCAATATTTCACTGTATTTTCTACCGTACATAATGGCTAAGCACGCTCGTTTGGATGACGAAACTATTCTTCATCTCATTGATTCAGATGGTAAATTAGATGACAACTCTTTGGATACAGCACATGTATGAAGGATGAGTTCTCCACCTAATCAATACTTTATTTTACATAGTGTCAATATTTCAATATTATTTACATAAAAGGACAGTACCGGTTTCGACCTGTAAATAGGTCATCTTCAGCTGTTGAAGAACCTGCTTAATATTGACTGTACAGAATAAATACTACTAAAATTAAAATTAAACAAGAATACCATTAAAATAAACATGAATGCCACTATTCTAAAAAATACTTAATGTAAAGAACTTAAATAAAGTATTGATTAGGTGGAGAACTCATCCTTCATACTTGTGCTTGAACTATCAATACGGACTATGAAGCTAATAGATTATAGTATAACTTTTTGGATAGCAACGATAGCACAAGTGGTGAAAGTGACAGTGAATTTGCTTCTGAAAATGAACAAGAGGGAGAAGATATTAGCTTGCCGACAACAAGTGATGCAGCCACTTTGCACTGGCATAGCCAAGGTAATCTTCGTGCTCATGTTACGTTTGTATCAGACAGTAAAATAAATATTGATGTGATTCCAACAAAGCGAACCCATTGTTCTATTTTAGCCAGTTTATAGAGGAGGATCTAATCAAGCTAATACGTGAGCAGACAAATAAATACGCAGAACAATTTTTCGAAGTGCATACGGTACTGAAGCCTCGGTTGCAAGCTCGGTATTGGACTCCAACTACCACATGAGAGATAAAGTTATTCCTATCCCTTCTCATTTTTCTAGGAATAATAAAGAAGCCTACTTATGAACTGTACTTTAGTAGCAGGGATTTCATCTCGACACCATTCTTCAACAAAGTGATGAGTGAGAAAAGGTTTTCATTATTATTGAAATTTTGTCATTTTGTTGACAATAAGACTTAAGATGCTAACATGAGTGGTGGTTGTTCTAAATCTCGCCTGTTTTGAATCCAATTCGCAAGAAGTGCCAAGAATTGTATACACCACAGGAAAACATTTGTGTGGATAAATCGCTAGTGCTGTGGAAAGGAAGACTGCAGTGGAAGCAATTCATACCTTCGAAAAAGAGTCGCTTTGGTTTCAAAATGTTCATTCTTTACGAGAGTGGTTCAGGGAACATTTGGAATTTTATTGTATATACTGGGAAGGAGACAGATTTTGGGAACTTGTTTCCCAATACTCCTGTATAAAGTAGAGTAGCCCTGGAACTGTCATATGAACTATTGAACAACGGATGCATAATGTATCTAGATAACTGGTATTCCAATGTTCAGTTAGCTGAAACTTTATGTAGCAGGGACATTGATATGGTGGGAACGATGCTTATTGTAAGGAAATCGAGAATGATACACGGCCCATGAAATCTGGGGGCAAGCTTGCCCGCGGGAACAAAATTCTTGACCATCACCTGGTCACCTACCTTCAAATGGGTGGGTCTCCGTCCACGATCATATCTTTCCCTAACCTTTTCATGAGACACCTTAAGATTGGCTTTAGCCTTCTTCCAAAGATCTTTAATGTTATCTGGATCTATTGTCTCAGGTAGAATGTCACTCAGAGACCAGAGGTTAGAGAGCGGCGTGTTGGGAACAAACTTGAACATCAGCGAAGCTGGCGTAAACTTATGAGATTCATGAACAGCCGAGTTCAAAGCAAAAGCTAACCAATGCAGGGACGTGTCCCACCTAGAATGATCTTCATGATGATAGGCAATAAGGGCCGACCTGAGATTACGATTAACCCGTTCAGCCAGAGATGGTTGAGGGTAATAAGCAGAAGTTGTTACATGAGAGATGGACAGGTCAAAGCAGAATTTACGAAATAGATTAGATGTAAAAGCCTTAGCATTATCAGACACAATATATTGACACTGACCAAAAGAAGCAAAGATAGAATTTAGACAAGTAATGGTGGACTGAGCGGTAGCCAGCTTAGTCGGAAATAACCAGGAAAATCTTGTAAAACCATCTACACATACAAAGATGAACTTGTTGGCATTTCCCTTTGACTGGGGGAAGGGTCCTACATAATCAATATACAGGCGTTCCATAGGGCGCGACGCTTGATGAGAAGACAACAGGCCTACCTTGGTGGACATGGTTGGTTTACTAAGCAAACAAGATTTACAAGCCTTTACTAGTTCACGAATTTCACCGTCCATACCCTTCCAGATGAACCTTTCACGAATCTTTTCACGAGTTTTAAAGATTCCTAGATGCCCCCCTAATGGGGTCTCATGATAGTACTTGAAGATCATAGGTACAAGAACAGCTGGAACGACAACCTTCATCATCTTATCATGCCTCGAAGGGCAACATAAAACACCATTCCTCAGTACATAAGGGACAACATGTTCCCCAGAAGAAAGGGTTTCCATTATCGGAGCCAGCGTCGGATCTTCACGTTGATATTTCTCAATGTCCCTAAAGAGCATGGGAGCATCTGTTAAGATGGCATTAACCTCAGATAGTATGGACTCGGGAGGTGATGAACTATCGACCGGTTCATGGGTCTCGACGTCGTTGGAAAACATACGGCTGAGTCCGTCTGCGACAACATTTTCGGTACCTCTGATATGCCTGACATCGAATTGGAAGGCAGAAATTCGGATGGCCCAACGGGCTATACGACCAGTACGACGCGGCCTACCTAAGACCCAGCTTAAGGCTTGATTATCCGTCTCCAGGTCGAATTTGACATGTTCCAGATAGAGACGGAACTTTTCTAAGGCAAATAAGACTGCCAAACCCTCGAGCTCATAGATGGAATACTTGGCTTCTTGAGCCGATAGAGTCCTAGATGCATAGGCGATGGGTCGCCTCCCTAGTTCAGTCTCTTGAAGAAGGACTGCAGCTACCGCCGACGACAACGCGTCGGTTTGGATGATGAATTTCTTCGAGAAATCGGGCATAGCAAGGACAGGGGCATTACAGAGAGCTAATTTAAGATCTTCAAAAGCGGCTTGTTGAGAAGGTCCCCACTCAAATTTGATGCCTTTCCTACGAAGAAGGTTCAAGGGCGCCGCTCTATTAGCGAAGTTAGGAATAAACTTCCTGAAGAAATTCACCATACCAATGAACCTGGCGATACCTTTGATGTCCTTAGGAGGTTTAAAATCACGGATGGCCTGTGTTCTAGAATGATCGACTGCAACACCATCAGGTGACACAATATGCCCTAGGAATGACATGGAGGGCTTAGCAAAGGCAACCTTGGACAACTTCACAGTTAACCCGGCCTTACGAAGGCGGTGGAGAACTTCTCGCAGATGATCTAGATGTTCTTCAAAAGTCTCCGAAAATACGACGACATCATCAAGATAGTGATACAAGTACTCGAATTTGATGTCGGAGATGGCCCTATCCAGCAATCTAGTGAGTGCAGCTGCTCCCGTGGGGAGCCCAAAAGGCACACGGTTGTATTCATACAAATTCCAGTCCGTGGCAAACGCTGTAAGGTGTTTAGACTCTTCAGCTAGGGGAATTTGATTATAAGCCTGATTCAAATCCAAGATGGTGAAGAACTTGGCCTTACGAAACCATGAAAAACAAGAATGAAGGTCAGGAAGGGGCACAGATTGTAACACCACCTTCCGATTGAGAGCCCTATAATCAATGACAGGCCTGAAGCCCCCTTGGGGTTTCGGGACTAGAAAAATAGGCGAAGAATACGCCGACTTAGAGGGCCTAATAATACCATCCTTCAACATTTGATCAATGATTTCCTTCAGAGCCTTCATTTTAGGTGGAGATAGCCTATAAGGTGGAAAACGGACAGGAATCAAATCCGTGACCTCAATTTTGTATTCAATAAGGTCAGTAACACCAAGCGTATCAGAGAACACCTCTGGAAACGACTGACACAACTTAAGAATACTATCAGCCTGTTCCTCAGGTAGATGTTTAAGGTCTAATAACATCTCATCCTGGGTAGGCGAAATAGATGAACATGATGCAGAATTACATTTCAATAAGGGGATTTTACAATTAGATGCAAATTTGAAAGTGCACGACCTACTCTGAAGATCGAGCACAAGACCAGTGTGAGAAATGAAGTCAGCTCCCAATATAATGGGGCAAGACAAGTGCTTGGCCACAAACAATTTAACTTTCCAAGTAAATTTAAAAATACGAATTTTGGCTTTTAAGGAACCTAAAATTTCTAATGGAGAAGAATTAGCCGAAACATATTGAACAGGAGATGAGCAATAGTCAGGAAGGTTACAAATAGATTTCAATTTCGAATACCATTGAGCCGAAATAATTGAACAAACACTGCCTGAATCTAAGAGAGCTGTTATAGGCTCATCATTTAACTCAATTTTGAGGAAGGGCACAGGTGCGGGGAAATCCGCCGCAATCCTAAGGCATTCTTTGGGGCATTCAAAAGATAAATCTGAAGATTGAGTTTTCCCTGAATTTTCGACCTGTTTACCAGGGGCTGAGCCTCGGGAAGATGGATTAGTCGACTCAGCCGAAGCCACTAGTCACTTTTTATTATTGGCATTGGTGGAATTTGCACCAGAAGTTGAACAGGAGGGGGTGCTATTCGAGTTTGGGCAATTCTTGATGATATGTGAGAAAGCCCCACATTTAAAACAGCCTTGAGATGACCCTGCTCCATTCCTTGTCCCACTAGACTTGATTGATGGGCACTTGTTCCGAAGATGGTCAGGCGACCCGCAAGCATAACATTTACAGGGTGTGACTGGTCGGCGAGGTGGAGGCCGAGGGTTACTAAAAGAAGGAGGGGGTTCTTTCGTGACACGCAAGGAATCGGCGTATCTAACTCCTTCCGCTGAGACGGCCAATGCTTCAAGTTCAGAGAAGGTTTGTGGGCACGCCGCGAAACACAAATATGACCTATAAGATGGTGAAATACCTTCCACAATAGCCTGTACAATCTGATCTTCAGGGAAGTGAAGAGCAAACACCCTAGTATAGAACTTAATATCTTGGATGAAATCTGCCAAGTTTTCATCCAACCGCTGTACACTATAATAGTACTTCTGAATAAGTGAGGACCTTGCCCTAGCCGGAATGAAGTTAGCTAGCAAGTGGGCGTGGAAGTCTTCAATAGATGATTGTTCGGCAATGGCTCTTACTATTTTGTCTGAGAGAACACCAATTGCATAAGGATAAATTATCTGCAAAATTTGACATGGAGAAAGAGAAAAAACAAGAGCATGGTCCTGAAACTCAACTAAAAACCTTAAGAATGAAATTACTTCGCTGGTGGTATTAACAGAAAACTTAGAGATACCTCTGAGCAACATTGCTAATGGATGAGGCAAGCTGCTGAATCCAGGTGACATAGTAGGTAAAGGTTTAAGTGGCAAAGAAGTTAATTCAGAACGTACATTATTCAACGAGGTACGGCGTTCAGACTTGTTGTCCAATGGGGCAGAGATTGTTTGAGCTCCAACGGTTTTCCTATTGATCTCTCCCTTAGGAGGCTCTTCCTCGCTACCTACGTTCACCGTAGTGGGTTGATCAGTTTTGGGAGGAACTTCCCCAGTTAACAATTGGGTAACCTTACTGGACAATTCAGAAAGATTTTCAAGAACCACACTAGCTTCCTTCCTCTGAACGTCATTCAACTTCAGAGACAACAGATCGTTAACTCTATTAGAAAAATGAAATAACCTGGCTTGCACACGTTTAATTTGATTGGGAGAAGGATCATTTTCTTCAAAAAAGGTAATTACAGATGCCAGCTCAGTAGTATTGTCCGTGATCGTGGAGAGAGAGTCGTCAATTTCTTTCTCTCCCAAAGTGGGGATGGAAATGGGCAAATCAAGGGACTCTCTAAGCTTATTTGTGTCTACCGCAACCGTGCCTCCAGATTGCACGTTTCTAATAGTTAATTCATAGATCAACTCCTCCTTGCGCAAATAGTTAAGATGGAGAACATCGCGAGGGCCGGACATGATGACAGAACAATTTTCAAAAAAGGAAAAATCAAAAAATTCCAGCAACTGAGAAAATTGTTAGAGTTCGAAAACAAGGCAATGTTTAGCCGTCAAAAGGGGCTAAATTGAGACCCATTCAACCACGCTCTGCTACCACTTGTTACGGAGTTTCGTGGATTTGCAGAGGTGAAAGAAGGTGCGGGGGTGAACAGGTCTCAAAATACGAAATTAAAGTTAAGATAAAATTTAGCAAGGTTATATTTTCTTTCCAAGATTAAGAAATAACAAGAATGGCAGATACAGAGTAGCGAAGCAACCAATCGAGAATGTACAATTACAGAGTTACAGGATTTGGGCTCAGAGAGCCAGACACATATCTTGAGCAATAAGCCCAACCTTACGCTATACAAGATTCAACAAAGGGGCAGAAGACCCCAATCATGCCCAGGAGATCTTGCTCCCAATTACACAGTAAAGCCTCCTCGAGGCACGCATAAACAAATTTTAAGAAAGAGCGACCCGCTCGTAAGTTCAAGCCTATCAAAGGCCACACCAAATTCCACCTTCAAGCTGTCCCCCAAGGACACATACACAGGGGTAAAAATACCCAACCTACTGAGGCCTATTCAGAGAAGAAACAGACATATTACATGGCCTCTAAAATACCAACTTGAGCGGAGGCGTTCTTGCACTCCTAATATACTTTATTTAAAACCTACTTGGCACTAGGCCTCAAACGCAAGGGCTAATCCCATACTAAAGAGGTGACTTATAGAAGGAGACAATTTACATTACGTTAAGGAAGAAACGGTTGAGAAAATAAATTCACCTCAATGCAATATGAGTGGGAGCTCGAGAGGGTTAAGCACTCTCTATCCCAATATGTAGTTTAACAAGATAGAATTGATACCAAGTGTCTTTACATTTTAGGGAAAAGTTATATGGTAAAACGCTTCGGACCTGCCCCGAGAGTTAAACTGCTGAGCTAGCAAGTAAAGAAGTTATTAAACGGCCATTACCTGGAGGTTGAACTGCTGCCCGACGAAAGAGGCGCTTCCCGCTCCCTGCCACGTAGTTTACACACTGAAAGATATTACTGAAGTGGCACGGAGACCCGAAAATCAGCAGTTTATATACTCTCGCAGAAAGTTTGAGGCGTTTCAAGAATGAGAACACCCTCCCACAAGAATTTTATTGGCTAACCAAGAAAACCCCTACACAAGATGAAGAAGAAACACATTATTGGTGGAAAATTAATTCGAGAAATTCGGGATTGGTAAATTCAAAACAAGGGGAAAGAAAGGGTTAATATTGCCAACTTAAACAATGACTGAAAGAAATTTAACAAAGAACAAACTTTTGAACACCAAATTTCTCCAAAAAACAGTTCTTTCACTTCGCACTAGGGTGCACCATTGTAGTCCTTCAGTAGTGCCATCCAGAAGAGAATGTTCGCACTTCTTACTACAGGCAAAACAAAAATACATCGAAAACGACCCAGTTCAGAAACTTCGAAATTTACAAGTAGGGACATCTTCTGAGAAACTTGAAAATTAACACAGTAGATAAAGTTCAGGCTTCCTCCAGTAGGGGAGTTTCAACCGGCGCAAAGTTTGAATTAGCGACGTGGAGGTGTACCACCTGGTACACTTATAATTGCCTTGGTGTACCTGATGTTCTCAAGAATAAACGCTTGAAGAAAGGTGAGCACATTGCCAGATACATGGACAAGATTATGGTCCTGCACTGGAAAGAAAAGAGGGAAATTACTGTGATTAGTACGATTCACGACGAGACCTTCATAATACCAATTACTCATTCGGGACAAATATTTCAGATTCCCTATGGGAGTCACTATCTCCATTAACTTCTAACACATCTCCAATTTCGTATTCTTTCAAACCTTTCGACACTACTCCGCAGTAAGTAGATGACATGTTGTGAACTCAAACACAAATAATCACTAACTGGAATACGATGTTTATAAACTAGGTCTGCTTGTGAAATACACAGAGGAAAGACTGTCAATAAGGTGCTGAGACTTGCTGACGAAGGGAGCCCGCAAAGTGTAACAACCCAATTTGCCAGAATCTTCGCTCAGCAAAAGAGGGGTCGAAATAAGCAAACACGTTTCAGCTTATCTGTAGACACTTGGCAGTTTCCGAGAAAATCACGGTCGAAGTTTCCATCTTGCTTCATGTGCCTTTTAGAGCGTAATGAGTTCAACTGACTTGGTGGCGCAGTGGCACTTTCGCACCCAGTGTTCAAATCCCAATGTGTTTTTTTTTTTTGAATCTACTTATGTCCACTGACGATTACTACAAGAATGTTTCCTATCAAGTTGGTGGATACAAGGGTGTTATCTTGACTGCACAATTACAACTGGGTTTCATAACAAGTGTTTAGCATTACACATTATTACACTATATGAATGTTTTATAAAATAACTTACTTCATTACAACAGTGACATCGTTTTATTGGTTGTTACTTAGTTACAAATGCAAATCAAAAGAAGCCACGTTTCCCTTTGCGAAAATAAAATTATCATGAATATGCCATCCATAAACGGCTGTTTATTTCAGGGGGCTGATGACCTCGATGTTAGGCCCCTTTAAACAACAAGCATCATCATGTTTATTTCAGATGACCACCAGCCATAAGACATAGCCAGCACGATTTGCAAGGGTTACACTTCTGTCACAACTTTTGTGATGTTAACTTCCGTAACACAAATTTTCAGATGACCGCCAGCTATAAGACATATTTATGTCAAAACGGGCAGGCTAGATAACTCTTCTTCCAAGAAGGCATGCACACGTAATGGGCGGGACGAGTTTTTTTGTCATTCGCGGAAGCACATAATGGGCGGGACGAGTTTTCTAACAAATATCCCGACTCCAGATACCACTAGGAATATTTCTCTACAGCCATGTCCTTTGGTCTCCACATAATACTAGTTTATGATTGTCACGATTCTTGGAATCATTATCGCTATTACATTCATCAGAATACAATTCGTCATTTGCGGAAGCATAATGGGTGTGAACTCATCACCTGCATCATTACAATGGGTGTGACTAATTAACTCGTTTTCAGTCAAAATATATTCCCCGCTACGAATGTGCGTTTCTTGGTGAAAACTCCCTGGTTAAGAGGATAAGGGACTGCCATGATGATGATGATGATGATGATGATGAAGACGAAGCTTCTTGAACCCTTACGCTTTCAAGGTAACGATCTATCGGTACCCATGGTTCCTGCGAAAACTGACATGGTAACGATTCATTGTTACTGACCTTCTTGGTTATTTTTTATGTACATGCCAGATGCGCATTTTGCGCAGGATAAGAAGAGCACAGTGTTAACTCACGTTATACTCCGCGGGAACTGCCCACTATCAGTATTTATTGATATTCTTAGAGTTTAAAACATGTCACTGGAGTTCGATGTCTTGTTTATGACGTGGATTGCAGCAAACATGTGAGCATTTCTGTCTGTTTTTGTTGAAGATACTGATTATATAGTGAAATTAAGCAGTATCATGTGCATTATATTTAGTTTAATTGCTAGTTCATTAATTAGTTTTCTTAGGTAATAAGGTGCATATTGTAAGCAAAGTGTTAAATATAGCCTACCGAGCTCGATAGCTGCAGTCGCTTAAGTGTGGCCAGTATCCAGTATTCGGGAAATAGTGGGTTCGAACCCCACTGTCGGCAGCCCTGAAGATGGTTTTCCGTGGTTTCCCATTTGCACACCAGGAAAATGCTGGGGTTGTACCTTGATTAAGGCCACGGCCGCTTCCTTCCCACTCCTAGCTCTTCCCTGTCCCATCATCGCCATAAGACCCATCTGTGTCAGTGCAACGTAAAACAACTTGTAAAAAAAAATAGCTTAGTCGGGTGGAGTTCATTTTGGTGAGGCCTAGTTATTTATCATGTGCGACTTGGCGAAGAGAAGTCATTTAGCTTACGATATCACTGAATATCTTGACAATTATTCAAGTGATGATGTTTCTTTGTCCGACTCAGAAAATGTAGATGACAATGATAATAATCCAGCACCTCCAGTAAGAAATGTATATTATATACAAAATGGCCGACTTTCTTCAGTGAGGATAAAGGAGAACAATAAAAATCCACACATTGATTCATAATCGACTACAAGTGCCAGTTTTTGGAAAAATGATCCATTATGCATGGTTAGTCGAAGTCTCATTGACAAGGTGTGAAATCTTTAGTAATATTAATGACGTTTCTTTCCTGTGTGACATTCTCACCCAGAAATGAAACTGTGGCAAACCTGCCTTCGGGTGATGCTGGTGGTGTGCGAAATATCTGTTTCGAATGTTCTACGATCGGTATCATCCAAGGGAATATACCCTATCTCCCTGAAGCGCTAATATAAGAATGAATGTTCAAAACATTGTAAGCCCTGAAAAATACCATATAATAAATGCTTAACACTTGTTATGAAACCCAGTTGTAATTGTGCAGTCAAGATAACACCCTTGTATCCACCAACTTGATAGGAAACATTCTTGTAATAATCGTCAGTGGACATAAGTAGATTAAAAAAAAAAAAAAAACCACATTGGGATTTGAACACTGGGTGCGAAAGTGCCGCTGCGCCACCAAGTCAGTTGAACTCATTACGCTCTAAAAGGCACATGAAGCAAGATGGAAACTTCGACCGTGATTTTCTCGGAAACTGCCAAGTGTCTACAGATAAGCTGAAACGTGTTTGCTTATTTCGACCCCTCTTTTGCTGAGCGAAGATTCTGGCAAATTGGGTTGTTACACTTGGCGGGCTCCCTTCGTCAGCAAGTCTCAGCACCTTATTGACAGTCTTTCCTCTGTGTATTTCACAAGCAGACCTAGTTTATAAACATTGTATTCCAGTTAGAGATTATTTGTGTTTGAGTTCACAACATGTCATCTACTTATTGCGGAGTAGTGTCGAAAGGTTTGAAAGAATACGAAATTGGAGATGTGTTAGAAGTTAATGGAGATAGTGAACTTTCTATTAGCAGGTCAGAATTGTATTCTGATGAATGTAATAGCGATAATGATTCCAAGAATCGTGACAATCATAAACTAGTATTATGTGGAGACCAAAGGACATGGCTGTAGAGAAATATTCCTAGTGGTATCTGGAGTCGGGATATTTGTTAGAAAACAATGCTGGTCCAAATTTGCATTCCAGGGTATTTCTTGAATTACAGTAGAAATCCACTGTAGCCAGTACGGCATATAATGGGAACACTGTTATGTCAGTTTTTATCTGTCCCTTCAATATTAAACTGTGTACAGTGAAACCTCGATTTTCAGTTTTTCGAGGGACCATTAAAATAAAACGTACAACACGGGAAAACGGAAAATCCGGGAATGAATGAAAACCATCAACAATTTGGCTAAACATCACAAAAATGAAATACTGGAATGTATAATTATAATCTTACAAAAACTCCTAAGCCAAACCAAACTACAGCCCCAATGGGCCTTCGCATGTTAAGCGACCGCTGCTCAGCCCAAAGGCCTGCAGATTATGAGGTGACGCATGTTCAGTGCGACAAATCCTCTCGGCCGATATTCCTGGCTCTCTAGACCGGGGTCGCCATCTCACCATTAAGTAGCTCCACAATTAAAGGTAATCACGTAGGCTGAGTGGACCTGGAACCAGACTTATATCCAGGTAAAATTGCCTGACCTGGTCGCAATCGAACCCAGGCCCTCTGGATGAGAGGCAGGTATGTTAGACCGCGAAACCGCATTTATTACCGGTATGCGAATTCAAAATCTCGATACTTTATATTCAATTTTACAGGAGAATCTTCGTCAGTTTTCCGTGAAAACTTTGATTAGGCTAGCCAAACTCTACGAAAAATCTAATAACGCCAAGCCAAACGACAATCGACCAAAAGTAGTTTTTAATTCTCTCATCTAATAAAATAAAGCACATTAGATACAAAAGCACCCAACATGATGCCTGTAATATATTCAGTTAAGTGTTCATATTATTTCTAGAAAATACGAATGTAACCTTGCGAGTACAAACAGCTGTAATAGTGTATTACCAGCGCAGGCTGGAGCGTTGTATACGTCATAAGTCATGTGGTTCAATAAAGCACCGCATTGGCTACTCCCTTCTAGCCCACCCCCAGCCGCAGCCTTCCCTCTATTTTCTGTCAGTCTTGCATAGGCAGTCTTGTATCGTCAGTCGTAAGTCGTGCACCTACTTCAGTCCGTTCCTTAGCCGATGTGGCATTTTAAAATTAAGTGTGTCTCTACTGATTGTCTACCCCAAGGTGTTCCAGATGTAAAAATTGGCGACGAGGTAAATGTTAAAATTCATTACGTTCCAGCGCTTCCTCATGGCGACAGAACATTCTGGTATGTTCCACACTACATGACTCAACATAGTGCACTCCGTTCTCTCGACCATTCTTCTCACGACGTAATATTGGGTATGTCCTTCACTCCATGCCTTTGAACGACAGTTTTTTCGCTGCCTTTTCGATTTTAGCTCACTACTATCACGCCATGTCCTTAATTGGTAATATTGGACCATTTGACAGTTCGAAAGAAACTTGGTCAACCTACGTGGAACGCTTTGAACTTTACGTCCAGTGCAATGACATTCCAGATGCTAAAAAAGTTAGCCCCCACTGTCGGCAGCCCTGAAAATGGTTTTCCGTGGTTTCCCATTTTCACACCAGGCAAATGCTGGGGCTGTACCTTAATTAAGGCCACGGCCACTTCCTTCCCAGTCCTAGCCCTTTCCTATCCCATCGTCGCCATAAGACCTATCTGTGTCGGTGCGACGTAAAGCAAAAAAAAAAAAAAAAAAAAAAAAAAAAGTTAGCACATTTCTGACGGTGGTCGGTGTTAAAACCTACAATTTGTTGAAAGATTTAATCACCCCTGATAAACCTTCTCAAAAATCCTTTGAACCCATAGTTCAAATTATCCATGACCATCTCCATCCTAAACCTTCCTTTATTGTGGAAAGATATAAATTCAGCAGACAAGATCAATTGGAACATGAGACTGTATCCGAATATATTGTTGAACTTAAGCAATTATCCACGTATTGCGAGTTCGAGGACAAGCTTCCTGATTATCTACGGGACAGATTAGTCAGTGGCATCCGTAATGAATCTATCAAGAAACGACTACTGTCGGAGGAGAATCTCACATTCCAGAAGGCGGAACAGCTGGCGTTATCGTTAGAAGCGACCAACAAGGACGCCGTATCCTTGGCCTACCACCCCACACCCCGACTGCAGCAGTTTTCAACATGACATTCTCCGAGCTCCAATGTACCTCATGTGTCATCGCGTGTTGTGAAAGTGCCTCAGTGTTTTTGTTGTGGTTATAAAGGTGGTCATACTACTGTCAAGTGCCGTTATCGGGAATATGTTTGTCATTTTTGTCGAAAGAAGGGTCACTTAGAGAGGGTGTGCAAGTCAAAACATAAGAGCAAGTCTCAATTTCATGTAAAACCAAACATACCTACAAACAATTCTTCATTTTCTAAGGGTAGTAAGAATCCGCAGGGAAGCAAACTTAAACCTAACCAGCATTATATAGACTTACATGAACCTATTGTTAGTCACGAAAAATTGTGTGATGAGGTGTATGATATTTCTAACATTTTTCAGTGTGATGAACATGATCAAATCAATCAACTTCAGTTAGCTAACATAACAAAAGTTGAGCCTATTAGAGTAAATTTGATTGTTGAAGGAAAGCCAGTTAATTTTGAAGTAGACTCTGGTGCTTGTGTATCTGTTGTTTCTGAAAATTTTTACAAGGCTAAGTTAAGTCATGTACAATTGATTCCCACTGCCTTAGTTTTAAATTCTTACATCCACGAGAAAATCATGCCTGTAGGGAAGTTAGAAGTAAATGTTCAATATCAGTCCCTGGAAAAGAGTTTAGAATTGTATGTTATTAGTAATGGATCTAATCCTCTTATGGGGCGTGATTGGATTAAGGAGCTCCAAGTTGTTATAAGCATTCCCAGCAGTGTAAATAATGTAAACTTATCGAATGTAAAAACCAATGCAGAGTCTAAATTAGTACAAGACTTATTTAAGGAATTTCCAGAGGTATTTACTAGTAAATTAGGCTGTTTTAAAGGAGATCCAGTAAAACTAAACCATAAGCCAAATGCATTACCTAAGTACCACAAACCTAGGTCAATACCTTATTCTTTAAGAGAAAAGGTTGAACAAGAATTGCAAAGTTTAGTGGATGAGGAAATTCTTTCCCCAGTATCCTCAAGTGAATGGGCCACTCCAATTGTGCCGGTATTAAAAAAGAATGGTAAAATCCGTATTTGTGGAGATTTTAAGGTCACTTTAAACCCCTTTATAGAAGTAGATAGACACCCACTGCCTAGAATTGAAGACATCTTTGTTGTCTTACAAAAAGGGGATACATTTTCTAAAATGGATCTGTCATCAGCTTACATGCAGTTGTTGTTAGCAGAAGAAAGTAAAAAACTATGTACTATAAGTACACATAAAGGGTTATTTGCTTACAACCGTCTTTGTTATGGAATCTCATCAGCACCGGGTATTTTTCAAAGAGTTATTGAACAAATACTACATGGTATACCTGGTGTGGCCTCATTTCTTGATGATATTATTGTGACAGGAGCAAATACAGCAGAACATTTGTCAAGGTTACGAGAAGTGTGTAAACGCCTAAGTAGTCATGGTTTGACTGGTGGTAAAGATAAGTGCAAGTTTTTCTGTGACAGTCTAGACAGTGTGTAGGTGTGCGTTATTGTGGAGATTAATCCAGGTTCATGGTTTAGCTATGGCCAGTGATAAGGTCAAAGCAGTTGTTGAAGCTCCAGTTCCTAAAGATGTTACACAGCTTAAAGGATTTCTCGGTCTTGTGAACTACTATGCTAAATTTATTCCTAATGTAGCTACTATTCTTACACCTTTATACCAGCTACTTAGAAAAGATACAGATTTTCACTGGAATTCAGCTTGTCAAAAATCTTTTGAATTAGTCAAAGAAAAATTAGTTTCAGCTCAGGTACTAGCACATTACAACCCTAACTTACCACTTAAGTTGTCATGCGACACATCACCTTATGGCATTGCAAGTGTTGTAAGTATAATAGAAAAAGATGGTACTGAGAGACCACTTTCTTTTGCAAGTAGAGTCTTAAACTCAGCTGAAAGAAACTACTCCCAAATTGATAAAGAAGCCTTTAGCATTGTGTATGGTGTAAAGAAGTTTAATCAGTATTTATGGGGAAGACATGTTACTCTGTGTACAGATCATAAACCACTTCTAACAATTTTTGGTCCTAAAAAAGGTTTACCAGCCTTTGCAGCAGGTAGATTACAATGCTATGCATTGTTTCTATCAGGTTATGACTATGACATTCAGTATGTCAAATCTCAATGCCATGGCAATGTAGATGGTTTATCTAGGCTACCTGTATCAGCCAATCAGATCGAGGACATTGATGTTAGTGTCGAGTACATAGGTAGTTATTTACAATGCATAATGGAATTTGATGTTCCCATTAACTTTAATGATATACGTATTGAAATTCAAAAAGATCAGGAGTTAAACAAAATCCTTGGTTATGTGTTGTATGGATGGCCTACTACGCCAGATCCAACTTTAAGCCACTTTGTTAAAAGGCAAGCTGAACTAACTGTAGATGTGGGGCTACAGAGTTGTAATTCCAAGGTCCTTAAGAAAGTCCTTGTTAAATGAATTACACAGTGGACACCTTGGAGTAGTTAAAATGAAATCATTAGCTAGATCGTACTTATGGTGGCCTTCAATTGATCAGGACATCGAAACCGTAGCTAGCAGTTGCTCAGCATGTCTTGCCCAGAGAGACAGTTCTAATAGGAGTTCACTCCATGTATGGGAATTTCCACCCAATGTATGGCAAAGACTTCATGTAGATTTTTTAGGTCCTTTTAAAGGCAAAATGTATTTGATTGTGATGGACGCTCATAGCAAATGGTTGGAAATTGAAACTGTTAACTCAACTTCAGCTAAGCAAGTCATTGAGAAATTACCTCCTATGTTTTGTAGGTTTGGTCTTCCTGAACTCGTTGTCAATGATAATGGCCCTCCCTTTTCTTCTGATGAATTTTCTCGATTTTTGAAAGAAAACGGGATAAGGCAAACCTTGATAGCACCATATCATCCAGCTTCTAATGGACAGGCTGAGAATGCAGTTAAAATAGTGCAAAAATGCTTAAAATGTGCAATTTTTGAACATGAAGATGTAAACTTAGCTTTAAGTAGATTTTTAATAGCTTATCGTAACGCTGTACATAACACTACTAATGAAACTCCTGCTAAACTTATGTTTAATCGTCCTTTGAGAACTAGATTGGATTTAATCAGACCTAATTTGCAGAAAACTGTAGTAAATAAACAGGACAAACAAATAACTAATGCAAGAGGTAGTCACACTAGGCAATTAACTATAGGACAACCTCTGTTAGCTAAAGACTACAGAGGAAGAGATAAATGGGTAGAAGGTAGAATCATGCATAGAGTAGGCCAAGTTACATATTTGATTCAACTCGAGTCTGGATTGACTTGGAAAAGACATATAGATCAGCTAGTAGGATTACAGTCAGGTCCAGTTGTTGTTAGCTCTGAGCGAGGAAGGTCACAGTTAGTTGACCTTCCCTCACGAGCTGCTCCTCTGCTTTCACCAGCCTCTGAGTGTCAACAAAGTTCCCCTACTTCTCGCTCCTCTCCCCCTTCACAACCTGTCTCATCACCGCGTCAAAGCCCAGTAGCAGCCAGCAGACGATCTCTGCAACCCGCACAGCTGTTACGTCACCTGCCGCAACGAGACGTTATCCACTTCGAGATAGGAAACCTATTGTAAGATTCAATCCAGAGTAGAGTGACCTACTCACTCTTTTGTATTTTTGTGTAGTACTGTATAGCAAGGTATATGTTAATTTGAGTTTTCAATTGTATGGTTGTTGGTTTCATTATATAATCACTTTTTGGTATGTGGCATATATTGGTGTGTGTCCTCCAATCAAGTGTATGGCATTACCTATGTTTTGTTGTTGTTGTTAAAAAACTTAAGGAGGAAAGAATGTAATATATTCAGTTAAGTGTTCTCATTATTTCTAGAAAATACGAATGTAACCTTGCGAGTACAAACAGCTGTAATAGTGTATTACCAGCGCAGGCTGGAGCGTTGTATACGTCATAAGTCATGTGGTTCAATAAAGCACCGCATTGGCTACTTCCCTCTAGCCCACCCCCAGCCGCAGCCTTCCCTCTATCTCCTGTCAGTCTTGCATAGGCAGTCTTGTATCGTCAGTCGTAAGTTGTGCACCTACTTCAGTCCGTTCCTTAGCCGATGTGGCATTTTAAAATTAAGTGTGTCTCTACTGATTGTCTACCCCAAGGTGTTCCAGATGTAAAAATGGCAAAATCCCTTCATTTCTTAATCTTTCTTTGTAATTTGGTCTCCGGTATTCTGTTCGTAGTCAGTTTCTGGAAATCTCGTGCTGTGTAAATTAGGCCTACATCGACTTTTAAAGGTTATGTTGAACACAAAAACATGGTTTCAAATGTAAGTATCGATTCTTAAAAGTTCTCGAATGCATTATATTCAATTCTGCCCGTCACAAATCCAATCAAATTGGAAAGATAAAAGAAATATCATCAAAACTTCAGAAATTACGGTTATTCATGACCTTGAGGTCATCTGGAAAGCGCGCTTGCTGCACATATCAGTACAAGTTGTAAATGATACAAACCATTTAAATGTAACGTGCGCAATTAAAACGACTACGGTTTTTGGTATTTTAACACAAAAACGTAAAATTCCCAGTCTTACATTAGGACCTAAACAGTAATAGGCAATCCCAAGACCTCCCATGGCTTTATTTTTTTAATGCAAGGTGCAACATCTGTTCTGGTCTCGCCAACTTAATCATGTACGATAATATCAAAAATACTGAATTTGTGTTAAGGAGCAGTTTCAATTTCTGCCTGAAAGCCCTGTTACTCTACAGTGCCCTGAGCAAAGTGCCGAAAACTTGTTCGGCAGTACGATCGAAAAAATGTAAAAATATAAACATCTAACCCTGGACATAATATGGACGTTTTATAAGTGCGGACATTTGACGAAACTCGTTCCGTCTTCAAGCAGAGCTGTCGAAATGTGCCGTGTCTCCTTACAATTGTTGTAGCCACTCTGCTTTTTGATTTTCCGATATTCTCTAAACAATAGCTAAGATGGTCCCTTATGCAAGTTCACCACGGATTGCTTTTCCAGTACCGGTACAGTACTTGCTCTAATTATCACAATGACGGGGCGTTAACGCCAAGATCCATAAGCATGCCATAGCTGTCCTTTCGTGAGATACAGTTTATTAAAAAATGATTGATCGAGGACTTAGCATTGATGGGACTGGAATTTCTGGACAGTTGATCCAGGAAATCGTTTCTTCGAGGAACGGATAATGCGGGAAGTTTACGTGATTTAATTACGATGCTTGCGGGACCATGTAATTTGAACGCATATTCCGGGAAAACATGTTTTCCGGGAACGGATAATCGAGGTTCCACTGTATTATCCTTCGGTTGCAGCTAGAGCCCTATCACTGATGCATCCGTTATTACGAGCGATTAAGCACGAGCGGTTTCTTTCTGTTACTGATATTTATGCACCCAGCAATCAATCATCTTCGGTATGTCCACTAGCAAGTGATGTCGTCAACATTCAAAGGCAATGTCTGAGTCGATTAGTAATACCCATAGACTGCTGTTTCGTAAAAATAAAAAATAAAAAATTGAGATGATAGAAGAGGACATGTTTTCGTAATAAATATGTAAATAACGTGTCTGATAGCAGTTGTTAACTCATTAAAAATAAAGGCTGAAGTAAACAATCGCTTTATTTTAATGCTAAATACTGCAATTATGTAAGAATGGGATACACCTCAAGATATGCAGAGTTCATCATTGATTTCACAGGTTAGTTTAATATTTTCTCACGTCTGGTTAAATTTCGGAAAGGCTATTATCATGTAAATTTTTAATTCCAATATAAATGGTCCGATATTGGACATAATAAATTTTCCAGCTAACTCATTCTTGGTTGCCAGCGTTTCGCCCCCGTGTGCTAAGTTGGGCTCATCAGTTGGTACATAGCAAAGTAACTGTCCGATTTTGAAAATACTTACGTATTTGAACTTGTATGCAGTTGAACTTTCAGGCCAGCTGTATGAATTTGTGCCGTTTCATTTAAAAATATGGAGTTAGTACCAATATCTTGGTTATTAATCACCCCATGAGAATAAGTAGGACATTATTTTACAAGCCCCTGGGTATCAGTTACAAATATGAAAACAGAACACCAATATCCTTAATGGTTTAGACGTTATTTCAGTGTAACATCTTAGGTGAATAAGCCTGTATATAAAATATCCAATTATATAAAATCTGTACTATGGCTAAACAGTTGTTGTTTTCAAAATCAGCGTTTTCCATATAAGCCACCTACGGTCTTTTCACCAAAACCAGGAAATCATTGCAGGCTAGTGTAATCTGTTGTCAACTGTTTTCTTTCTCAGGTATTTTTTACAATTTTACTTTATCCTGAATTAGTTTAAATAGGCTGAAGAACCTACCAGTTATAGATTAAATAAGGTGAGACTGAAAATAAATTGCTTCCACTATAGCAAAAAAGAAAAGAAGAAAAGAAGATATTGATTAGTCAATACTTGTGCTGGCTCTCGATTTAATTCCCCATGTGCTCTCTGAGGTGAAGCTGGATTAGTTCACTGTATCATTTGATCATGTATGTTTAAGGATACCTCATAGCTGAGCGAGAATAAGCAAACCAACCACTTGACACTATAGACTTTATGAGCCCTTTGCCTTCTAATGAGCAGCTGCTGCCCTTCAGCAGGAGATCAGTGAATTAGAACATTTCATATTCAACTTTGTGACTTTAGGGTTTGAAATTGCAGTGCTTTTCCCTATGAGATAACAGTTCTTGTGCAGTCTCTGTTGTGCAGATAGTGTACAGAGAGTACAGTACAGGTACCGTGAAGGATGCGTTAACTCCAAGTGAGGAGGAGGTCCCTGGACGCCTTCTGTTCGTTAGGTGCACCAGCATAGCTGCTCTAGCCTGCATACTCCTCATGCAGTAACTTTCTTATATAGTTGGGATTATTACTCAATCAAAAATAGTGAAATTTTTACCAGATGTCATTTGTATTCCTTGTTATACAAAACTAAATCTTTAGAATTTATATTTTCAGCTTGAGTACCTCTTTGTGCATATTGTCTTTCCAGTTGCATTCTGAAAGTTTTCAGAATGAACAGCTATCTAAAATGAGTGAGATAGGTGTTGGCATTTGCACCTTGGGAGTGGCGACTCCATTGTAATAACACCCTTTCTGGTTCATTACATTCCTGACCCGGTCAAAGACTGGACAACCAGTCAACCATTTCATATGTTGGGATTTGACGTTAACCTATCGACTGTTGTTCAGGACTAATCATATCCTATTTCATTCCCTAGCATTTAACACGTTCATTACCAGCTACTGTATGGCCGATTTAAATGACCAGCCATTTAAATGCAGTGCTGTTTCAAACTTCTGCTGTACATCATTGGATATTCTTGACCACTGGCCTTAAGGTACTAAAACTTAAAAATCTGAAATTTTGTACAGACCTTCACGTCGGTACACAAGTTTCACCTGGCTGGCATATATGATAGTTTGTTTGCAGGCATTCAAGAAATCCTTGGAAATAAATTAATATATACCACAGAGGTGCCAACTATTACGGATTGTCCGTAATGATTACGGATTTCACTTCGTGATTACGGCATTACGGTCGAAGGGGAAATTATTACGGAAAAGCAACATTGTCAAGATAAAAACATTTTTCTGCAAAAAAAAAAAAAAAAAAGTTAGAAAATGTTCAATCCCTTAGAGCATTGCTGGTCAACCCTCCTCATTTCGGTGTTTGTAAGTTGGTAACTAAACATATTTGGCAGTTATTTGGTCATCACTTCCTTTTGTTTCCCGCGAGCATTGTGAAATCACGGCCAGCTACATAGATATACGCTGCTCTCTTAGCTAGAATGACGCATCAAGTTGGCCATGGGGTAGGCTCTACTCCTTGCTACTCACTACTCCTTGCTCTGCTGCAATTCTCTTTGATTCTCTAGTGCATGCATTCGGCTCTCTGTCTATTTTGTGTGTTGAATGAGTAGTATATTTAGTGCATTTCAGTTGTAATTATCCTAGTCGTTGATTCGAAAAGAAGTGATTGGTTTTGTAAAATGAAGCGGAGCAATTGTCAAATTGCATCATCTTCTTAGAAGACAGCAGTGTTACAGAATTATCGAGATGGTTACATAAAGGAATGGCTATGCCTACTTGCTTCTTGTGTGAGTGAAAACCACGTGTTCTGCAGTGTGTGTTTGTGTGATTTCTCTGTGGCTCACGGTGGACGTGATGATTGCAGACGACACATAGAATCCAAGAAACATCACACATATGGTGAATCAAAATTATGAAACTCGTCTGTTTCATCGTTCTTCGTAAAAGGTAATGAAACTGCGGTGATGAATGCCGAATTGCTGTTCACATCATTTCTTTTGGAGCATAATATTCTGTTATCAGTTTCAGATCATGCTGGAAATTTGTTTAGATCAATGTTCCCCGACTCTAAAATATCTCAGAAATATGGTTGTGCAAGAACTAAAACCTCTGCTTTATTTCAATACATGGCATCTGAGGGAAAAGAGGAAATAAGTGAACTCAAATAACGCCTTTTTCTTTGGCTACTGATGGTAGTACGGATTCAAATGCAGTTAAACTTTAACCTATAGTTTTCTCTTTCTTTAATGCTCAGAGAGGCCAAATATAAACTCTTCTATTGTCATTTTTAGAGAGTACCGACAATACAGGTGAGGGAATTTTCTCTGTTATTAATAGTGAATTGTCTTCTTTAGCCAGTCCATGGGAAAATTGCATTGTTTTTTTCATCTGACAATGCATACACAATGATAGGGGCAAATAAAGGTGTTGCCAAATTTGTGAGGACAGGCATTCTTCTGTTTATGTCCCAGGTTGTTCATGTCATCTCATATACATCTGTGCACAAAAAGCAGCAGCCCAATTACCAGTCAATGTAGAGAACTTTTTGGTTCTTATATTACTATCTTGATAAGAGTTCTAAAAGGAAAAACACGAAAGTTTATCAGGCTGTTTGTGGCACAGAGGGTCACAAAATTTTGAAATACGTATGTTAGTACCTGTTGGCTCTCACTTCTTCAGTCTATTGATAGTGTTCTTGAGCAGTGGGAAGCTTTGACACTCATGTTTTGTAGTGAGACCCACCATAAAAATGAGACCACCAAGCAGTTTGAAACTGTGAAATCTTTCATACAAGACCCACACACGAAACTGTTTTGCTACTTTCTTCAGAGTATACTTCCAGTTTTTAACTCGGCGAATATATTTCTGCAACAAGATGCTCCAGCCATACTCTTCTTAGGAGGAAACTTTTAACTGACCTATTGGTCAGATTTGTTCAACCATGTTCTATTCAGTCAGAATCTACCTCCCTTTTGAGTGTTGAATTCAAGAGAAGAAAATACCAGAAAGCCAATGAGGACTTCGTAATTGGAGCAAAAGCTAGGGCAAACTTGAAAGATAATGACTGTGATGAAGAGATGTTTTATACTTCTGTAAGGCTGATTCTCCACGAGCAGGTAAAGCGCCGCTGTTCACCCGCTACAAACCCGTTTGCGGAACAGAACCATGGGGTATTTGTAGAGTTGTCTACACGAGCTGGACTTCTGTGCTAGTATGGGTTTAGCAGTTACGAATACATTCTTCAAGCATAAGGCTATTCATCGCTACACATGGGAAGGTAGGGGTACCAGGTCAATAATAGACTATATCTTAGCTGACATCGAATTCAGGGAATCTGTTAGACTGTACGGGTTTTCTGGGCATTATTTGATGATACAGACCACTATCTGATCTGTAATGAACTATATATCTTTAGGCCTAGGGTAGAGAAAATGAAATCTGTCTGCAAACTAACAAGGGTAGAAAATTTCCAGGACAAGGAACTTAGATGGAAGTACTTGGATATGATTAATAAGAAGTTCTGAACAGTGGACAGTAAACAGGTTCAGGATATAGAAAGAGAATGGGTGGCATAGAGAGATGCTGTAGTAGAAGCAGCAAGGGAATGCCTAGGAACAACTGTGTGTAAAGATGGGAAAAAGCGAACATCTTGGTGGAATGATGAAGTGAAAGCAGTTTGTAAATGTAAAAAGAAGGCGTATCTGAAATGGCTCCAAACCAGGGCTGATGCAGACAGGGATGAAAAAAACAGAGCAGAACAAATATTTGTTGAATCCAAAAAGAAGTTTTGGGATGATTTTGGTAATAACTGGAAAGGCTAGGTCAAGCAGTGGGGAAACCTTTCTGGACAGTAATAAAGAATCTTAGGAAGGTAGGGAAAAAGGAAATGAATAGTGTATTGGGTAATTCAGGTGAACTCGTAATAGATCCCAGGGAATCACTGGACAAGTGGAAGGAATATTTTGAAAATCTTCTCAACATAAAAGGAAATCTTCCTGATGACGTCGTGAACAGCCGAGCTCATGGGGAGGAGGAAATTTATGTTGGTGAAATTACGCTTGAGGAAGTGGAAAGGATGGTAAATAAACTGCATTGTCATAAAGCAGCAGGAATAGATGAAATTAGACGTGAAATGAAGTATAGTGGGAAGGCAGGGATGAAATGGCTTCGTAGAGTAAGATGATTAGCATAGAGTGTTCGTAAGGTACCTTCAGATTGGTCAAAAACAGTAATTGCACCTATCTATAAGCAGTGGAACAAGAAGGATTTCAACAATTATCGAGGTATCTCATTGATTAGTATACCAGGCAAAGTATTTACTGGCATCTTGTAAGGGAGGGTGCGATCAGTGGTTGAGATGAAGTTGGATGAAAACCAGTGTGGTTTCAGACCACAGAGGGGCCGTCAGGATCAGGTTTTCAGTGTGCGTCAGGTAATTGAAAAATGATAGAGAGGAATAAACAGTTATATTTATGTTTCGTTGATCTAGAGCAGAGATGCTCACGCGGGGCATTCCGTTCCACGGGCGCCCAGCACTGTAAGTGGGCGGGCTGGCAGGCGATGAGCGCAAGGAATGCTATTCAACCATAGTGACGTATGGCTATGTCAGAGGCCGTGAAGGTTGGGCGAAGTTCTCCCAGTCACTCTCGATCATTGCTGCGATACCAGAGTTTGAAATGGAGGCAGAAAATAATGAAAGAAAGATGGCAGAAATCTACATCATTTTCATTTTACATTATACGAAAAAGTTATTTATGTTTATTGCAGTTTATTTATGTTGATCAGACACAGTAAACCTTTAATATTTTTATAATGTACATAATGAATTACAATTTTCACGATTACATTTTAAGAGGTACTTAAGAAACAATTTTAATTACATAATGCAACGATGCAACCGCTATTAAGGTGGATAAGCTGTTGCTTGGGTTTAAATTATCTGATAAACTCACCAACAATCCAGTTACGCTGACCAGGAATAACATCAGTGAGGTTATTTTTAATGCATACTGTACATCTACCTGGTAGATATATTTATGTTGTTGTATGTTAATCTTGGATAGTAAATATCTATGTCCTCACTCATGACGAAACTTCCTCTCGCCATTTAGAGGCTAGCTATTATCACCAGATGCCTGTTAAATTTTAATTATTATTTTCAGAAATTCAGTGAACAGGGGAAGTCACACAACACTACAGCACTGTGCAAAGTAATTGTTGCATTATGTAATTATATTAATTTTTGCTTAATTAATAACAGGAATTTTATTTATAAAAAAAATGAAAATACTGTCATTCCCATGCAAGGAATTGTAAATCGTATTTTGTACACTTAAACTCTGTACCTTTGTAGATGATACCACTATAACGTGCCGGTTTTCTTTGAATGAATAAATATAAAACTGGCTGCTTATATCAAGCGCAGTATAAATCAAACCGGAATATCTTGAATAGGTCAGTTTTGTTATTGTTGCAGTTATAGGAATGCTTGAACACTAGAACTGTGACAGTTTGGTTCACCCCTAGAACCACGGAAGGGCCACTTGTGACCCACTTTCCTTTCATGTGACTTTCGATTAAGAAATGGAGTTATTGATCACTAAATATTAAATTCTGGAGAATTACAACATATTTATTTAGTATTAAACAGTAAATGAATAACTTAGGACGATCTACATTACAAATTTCAAACATGCGTTGCTGCCTTTACACTTTACTGTTGCATGAGGAGCATATGTAGAAGTCTTTGGCTGTGCATTTGCTACAAACAGTATTTCTGCAGATGACTTGTTTCCAGTGTGGTTAGTCTTGACTTGATGAGTGTGCTTCTCTTGTCTGTCAGGAATTTCTTCAGGGATATCAGCTCTGGTGTTAACCACCCTACCTGCTGCATAAATTTCAATTAGTTCCTCTCCCAGCTGCAGAATGTATTATCTGCATTTAAGTTTAGTCTCGTTTAGTGCGTTGTACAAATTCTACCAAATTCAATAAGTTTTAAAAAGTGTGAACTGGCCATTGCCTGGATGGTGCTTTCGCTGAGTACGTACAGGATCACATCAACCCCATATTTAGATGCGTTATAAAGAGTTATGGTGTCTGGTTTTCTTTTCACCACCCTCAATTTTAACACCTTGATGCATAGTACTCGGAATGAAAACATTTTTGATAGACTGTTAGTGTAGCATCATTGATCTTCAGCAGTGCTCTGGTATACAGCTTTTCCTTTGCCTCTTTTTGACACAGTCTGGTACTTCCCTACAAGCTCTGTTCATAGTACTGACAAGGGTAGTTGAATTGATTTTCAAGATTTTCAAGCATTCTGTTGCTGCTTCCATTACAGCATCCCTGTATGCCACCCATTCTGTTTCTATATCCTGAACCTGCTGAGTGTCCACTGTTCTATTAAATATGAGAAATTCCACTTGATGTACAAACACTCTGAAGTCAGGCTGCATTTGACTTATTTTCCCATAAGCTGAGGCCGTATGTGGCCCTCAAGTTTGACGTACTTCTCCTAGATCATTACATAAGTGCATTGTAAAATGCAGTCAACAGATTTTCACATATCCATAGGGTTGGTGTACAGCAGAATGATTCTATGTGGACTATCAGCTTGTATTCGGAATGTAGTGGGTTTGAATCCTGCTCTTGGTAGCCCTGAAGATGGTTTTCCATGGTTTCCCATTTTCACACCAGGCAAATGCTGGGGGTGTACCTTAAGGCCACAGTCGGTTCCGTTGCACTCCTAGCCCTTTCCTATCCAGTCATTGCCATAAGATCTATCTGTGTTGGTGCAACGTAAAGCAGATTGTAAAAAAAAAAAAAAATCATGTTGGCATGAACTGTTGGTAGACTGTATTAGCTCTTGTTAGATAAATTTCCCGTAGCTATTTATTGTAAGCAACCATGGTTTTGAATTATTCTCTTGAAGGTTATGCAGACCCCCGTGGACATTGTAAGAGTACATAACTCCTTACAACTGGGCCAATGACCTAGAGGTTAGGCCCCTGTAACAGTAAGCATCATCACCTTACAACTTGAAACTGGAAAAATGCTCACTCACTCACTCACTCACTCACTCACTCACTCACTCACTCTCACATTATGAAGCCTCTATTAGACTGATGGTTTCACAGAGGGAAGGAAATATATTCTACTGAACGGCAAATTTTGAATTGTATGAATAAAATAGACTCTAAGGATGTGCTAGACTGCCTATCGTTTTGCTGACCAAGAAGTCTTGGCTTGGATGGGGAGTATTGTGAGTACCATTACTGTCTTTTACTCTTTCTTCGGGTAAATTTTGTTTATATTTCTAACCTCCTTTACATATGAAATAAGTAATTGTTGATCCAAATACTGTAATGCTGATTCTGTTGACGAATGTAGCCGTGATTATAATGGAAAACAGATTCCCCCTCATAGAATGATACAGAGAATTTCAGATCTTTTCTTATCAATTATTACCTCAAATTGTTGAGCCAAAATATTTATGAACTCACTTTGAAAAATAATCCACAAGAGTTTTGTCTGAAGAACTTATTTTTTGAGACTTGAACTCGCTTATGGAATCAAGAGATCGGTCATCTTATTTATTTCAGATCTGTGTAATCCTCATTATTGTTAGTGGTTATAACTTTTCTGAACATGCTTGTTATCTTAAATCTTACTTTAGTTGAATGTGTAATACTATGGTACTTTGCAAAGTACTGTATGTGTATTAAATAATCAGGCTTCTTTTATTCTTCATTTACCAATTCCAGTCTTCTGGGTCGGGTTTTGAATCAAGGAATGCCACAATTTTCTCTCTCTCTACCACTCCTTTCCTCCAATATTTTTTCTGCTTTTGTTCCTCTCTTCTCTATATTTACTCTCTTCCACCATATCCATCCACCTTTTTCTGGGCTTTCCCTGTTGTCTTCCTCCTATTATTTTCTCTGTAAATACTCACTTTGGAATAATCAGGCTTATTTATGTGAAAATATGAACCTGTAAATTTATTGAACATTAGTTTTAAAATAGTCTTGTTTCTATTCCCAGTAAAATTCCTTGTTTGTTTCTAGAAATTTGGTGTAAAAGAAAATGAAGTTCATGGTGCTCTGTTAAGTGGTGATCCTCATGACCAGCTCGCAATAGCTTACCACTTAATAATAGATAATAAGCGAATTGCTGATGAAGCTGCTAAAGCTGAGCTAAAGGATTTCTATGTGGCCAGCAGCCCACCACCGGTCTCCTTTAGCCCGAATGAGTTGACCCCTAGTCCTATACGGCCTCATCCGGAGAGGATAGCTCGTAAGTAATTTCATGATGTTGAACTTAGATAAGTTTTCAAATCACACTTTTGTTGATTTCCATCTTTTGTTAAGATAAGCAAGAAGTATATAGTAGTGTCCCTCTGATTGAAATTAGAACTTCAGAATTATTATTATTGAGCATTTAGGTGTAGGATATTTGAAAATATGCTATATATTTAAAATAATTAATTGTACTGTTTGGAAGAAAACAATAAATTATAGGATACTGTTGTCAAACTAACGTGAATTTTTGCTGCTTACATTTTCAAGCTGATGACATGCTTCCAATGGCCAGCAAGTTGAAAGAGGTTAGAGGTATTATTTGTCATTGAAATCAAGGAAGATTGTCGTAACTCCTGATTTAATGTGTAGGATAGTTAATTTACCCCATAATATTAATAATGAAATATCTTTTAACACTTGAAATACAGAAGGGTCATTTTTGACTCTCTCATGAATTCAGCGCTTTGCTGTTGCCCTATAATTTGTCTTACAAGGAGAGGCCAGACCCTGCGTCCAACTGATTTCAACGAGCTTTGATGTACCTGTTAGGGGACATTCAGCAGTAACTCGTGTTGAAGGGTTTAGGTCAACACGCTTTAGTTTTTGAAAAAATTGAGGTGAAATGTCCACAACCTAATAATTTCTGAAAAATTCATGAATCCCCGATTTCATTGCAACTCATATATACTTGGAGAGTTACACCACAGTCAACCAGAGTGGTAGCAGAGTGGTCACCATACTTGTCAGTGGACCTTGACGTCATGAGTTCGAGTCTGTTTGCAGGCATATTAAAAAAAAAAAAAAGACATACAAGTTGCTTTACATTGCACCGACACAGATACATAAGTTGCGAGTTTCATTATGGTCCGTATTGACAACTGATCACTATCAAAGGGTAGATCCACCCCTTCAATGCCATAATCTTGTACAGTATATTGTCTCATAAAACTGGGACTAGTTTCGATCCCATATATATATTGGGATATCTTCAGCCATGCTACTATTGGAGGACATGTGTACACATATAAGCAATAATAAACACTTTGGTATGCCACAATTTACAATCTTAATTTAAAACATTGATGAAGTCCGAACAACACATCCAAAATTGAAACTAAATGATGCATCAAAACTGCTGTGGTTGATGCTGAACTATGTCGTCGCTCGTACAGCAGTCGAATGTTCCTGAGTTGATCTGGGAGTTGGCATTCCTATCTGTATAGACCAGCAACTTGATTTATAATTTTGAATAGGTATTCCTTTCCGTCAGATGTAGTGATCTGTTGTTTAATTTGGTTTGAAGTGAATGTCTGAAAAGAAAATAATTTGAAGTAAATTATTGAGGAAAGAAGGGAAGCTAGAAGTTTGAGATGTAAATATATATAGCTATTTGAGACTCTCCCTGTGTTCTTTGTAAGTTGTGTGCATGTGATACTGATACAAACACCAGATTGACTGTTGAGAGGGAGCAGGAATATAGCTAATAATGGCCACCTCACACATCCCTCTTCCAACCCCTGTCATCATAAAATATATATATTTTGAATAGCTGTGACTAGACACAAACTCACGTTGTCGGGGTTCACAGACAAGTACAATGACCACTCGGCTACCATTCTGGTTGCCTGCAGCATAACTCTTCAAGTATACATACGTTGCATTGGAATTGGGGATTGATGAATTTTTTGGAAATTATTAGGTTGCAGACCTGACATATTTAAGTAAACTTGATTCGCCTTTTAGTGTTCTATCACCTCTACTTGGTCCAAAGCAGATCCTGCATCATGACATTTCACCTCAATTTTTTCGAAAATGAAAGCGTATTAACCTAAACCTTTTTACATGAGTTACTGTTGAGTGTCCCCCTAAAGATGCATCGAAGCTCGTTGAAATCGGTTGGACGCAGGATCTGGCCTCTCCTTGTTAGAGTTAGTTTAGAGTAGGCAACTTTTCGCATTTAGGCTTTATTTACTGTAGTCAAAATTTGGATGTCCCAGCCCGAACAGTTTGGCCCCCATATTTCACTTAACCTAGAATGACAGAAGGTTCATTTCTGACCCCTATTGGATTTTACAAAAACATGCTTCCTATGTATGTAATTTTGCTTCCCTTTTGTTCCCCTTATATGGTATACATGGGTCTTGGATCAGTGTAGATGAGCAACTGTTTCCCAGTAAAACTCAGTGTTGATTTCTGCAATTTATGTCATTGAAGCCCGACAAGTATGGGCAGAAATTCTGGATAATGAGCAGATTGGTTACTGACTTTTGGCAAGATGTGGTTCTTCTGACAGTCAAATGACAGCAAGTAGCAAACTTTCTCTTTTTCTTTCAAATAATTGTAAAAGATCTTCACTTGTTTCTTATGGAAGGGTTGTCTGAAAATTATATCTTTTCTTTCCTTATCATTTTTTGCAATCTTTAGTTCGTGATTCAAATGTTAGTGCTCAACTGTAGAAGCGTTCTAAGCAAAGGAATCAAATTAAGTAATTGAATAGATAGTAGGTTCGAATCCCACTATCGGCAGCCCTGAAGATGGTTTTCCGTGGTTTCCCATTTTCACACCAGGCAAATGCTGGGGCTGTACCTTAATTAAGGCCACGGCCGCTTCCTTCCAACTCCTAGGCCTTTCCTATCCTATCGTCGCCATAAGACCTATCTGTGTCGGTGCGATGTGAAGGCCCTAGCAAAAAAAAAAAAAAAGATATATACTTACCAGATATTGTAATAGGAGTTGAATCATGGCTGAGAAATGATATAATGGATGCAGAAATATTCTCATGGAACTGGAGTGTGTATCGTGGGGATAGGATAGGAATGGCAGGAGGGGGATTATTCATTCTGGTGAAAGAAGAATTTGTAAGCTGCGAAAAAGTTAAGGATGAAAAGTATGAAATTCTGGGTGTAAGGCTCTTCTCTAAAGATAATAGGCAACTTGATGTCTTTGGAGTGTACAGACCGGGAGAGGGTAGCGCTGACACTTATTCAGAATTATTTGATAAGATAATCAGCTATGTTGGAAATGATATGGAAAGGAATGTGATAGTAGCAGGTGATCTCAATTTACCAAATGTCAGTTGGGAAGTTAATGCGAACGACAAGGAAGCATGAACAACAAATGGCAAATAAGTTAATATGGAAAGGGCAGCTGATTCAGAAAGTGATGGAACCAACTAGAGAGAAGAATATTTTGGATGTGGTGCTAATAAAACCAGATGATCTCTATAGAGAAACCGAAGTAATAGATGGTATTAGTGATCATGAAGCTGTTTTTGTGGTAGCTAAAAATAAACATGAAAGAAAGGAAGATATTAAAATTAGGACTATTAGGCAGTACCATATGGTTGATAAAACAGGCATGAGGGAGTTTTTAAAAAGTAACTATCATCGCTGGAAAATGGTAAATAAAAATGTAAAGAGACTCTGGGATGGGTTTAAAGCAATTGTTGAGGAATGTGAAAATAGGTTTGTACCTTTAAAGGTGGTAAGGAATGGTAAGGATCCACTATATTATAACAGAGAATAAAGAGACTAAGAAGGAGGTGCAGGTTGGAACGAAATAGTTATAAATGGTTATGGAATCAAGGAGAAATTGAAAGAACTTACTAGGAAATTGAATCTAGCAAAGAAGTCAGCTAAGGATATCATGATGGCAAGCATAATTGGTGGTCATACAAATTTTATTGAAAAATGGAAGGGTATGTATAGGTACTTGAAGGCAGAAACAAGTTCAAAGAAGGACATTCCAGGAATCATTAATGAACAAGGGGAGTGTGTATGTGAGGATTTTCAAAAGGCTGAAGTATTCAGTCAGCAGTATGTAAAGATTGTTGGTTACAAGGATAATGTTCAGATAGGGGAGGTGAGTAATACTAATAATAAATAATAATGTTATTTGCTTTACGTCCCACTAACTACTTTTTAAGGTCTTCGGAGACGCTGAGGTGCCAGAATTTAGTCCCGCAGGAGTTCTTTTACGTGCCAGCAAATGTACTGACACAGGGCTGTCGTATTTGAGCACCTTCAAATACCACCGGACTGAGCCAGGATCGAACCTGCCAAGTTGGGGTTAGAAGGCCAGCGCCTTAACCGTCTGAGCCACTCAGCCCGGCCGAGTAATACTAAAGAAGTATTAAAATTTACCTATGATAACAATGACATTTACAGTAAGATACAAAAGTTGAAAACTAGAAAAGCACCTGGAATTGATAAGATTTCTGGGGATATACTAAAGGCAATGGGATGGGATATAGTACCATATCTGAAATACTTATTTGATTATTGTTTGGTTGAAGGAGCTATACCAAATGAATGGAGAGTTGTTATAGTAGCCCCTGTGTATAAAGGAAGGGGTGACAGACGTAATGCTGAAAATTACAGGCCAGTCAGTTTGACATGCATTGTATGTAACCTTTGGGAAAGCATTCTTTCTGATTATATAAGGCATGTTTGCAAAATTAATAACTGGTTTGACAAAAGGCAGTTTGGGTTTAGGAAAGGTTATTCCACTGAAGCTCATCTTGTAGGATTTCAGCAAGATATAGCAGATATCCTGGATTCAGGAGGCCAAATGGACAGTATTGTGATTGACCTATCTAAGGCATTTGATAGGGTAGATCATGGAAGACTGCTGGCAAAAATGAGTGCTATTGGACTAGAAAAAGAGTGACTGTATTTCTAGAAAATAGAACTCAGAGAATTAGAGTAGGCGAAGCTTTATCTGATCCTGTAATAATTAAGAGGGGCATTCCTCAAGGCAGTATTATTGGACCTTTATGTTTTCTTATATATATCAATGATATGTGTAAAGAAGTGGAATCAGAGATAAGGCTGTTTGCAGATGATGTTATTCTGTACAGAGTAATAAATAAGTTACAAGATTGTGAGAAACTGCAAAATGACCTCGATAATGTTGTGAGATGGACAGCAGGCAATGGTAATGGTATGATGATAAACGGGGTTAAAGGTGAGGTTGTGAGTTTCACAAATAGGAAAAGTCCTCTCAGTTTTAATTAATGCATTGATGGGATGAAAGTTCCTTTTGAGGATCATTGTAAGTACCTAGGTGTTAATATAAGAAAATACCTTCATTGGGGTAATCACATAAATATGATTGTTAATAAAGGGTACAGATCTCTGCACATGGTTATGAGGGTATTTAGGGGTTGTAGTAAGGATGTAAAGGAGAGGGCATATAAGTCTCTGGTAAGACCCCAACTAGAGTATGGTTCCAGTGTATGGGACCCTCACCAGGATTACGTGATTCAAGAACTGGAAAAAATCGAAAGAAAAGCAGCTCGATTTGTTCTGGGTGATTTCCAACAAAAGAGCAGTGTTACAGAAATGTTGCAAAGTTTGGGCTGGGAAGACTTGGGAGAAAGGAGAGGAGTTGCTCGATTAAGTGGTATGTTCCGAGCTGGCAGTGGAGAGATGGCGTGGGAGGATATCAGTAGACGAATAAGTTTGAGTGGTGTCTTTAAAAGTAGGAAGGATCACAATATGAAGATAAAATTGGAATTCAAGAGGACAAATTGGGGCAAATACTTGTTTATAGGAAGGGGAGTTAGGGATTGGAATAACTTACCAAGGGAGGTGTTCAAAACCTCGGGCACTGTCGATGCCTCTTGGTTGGGGATGGCGTAGACCTCCGGCCACTTTGTGAAGTCGTCCATAGCCAGGAGTAGGTAACGGTTCCCGGCGTCGGATTTGGGGAATGGTCCAGCGACATCAATGGCAATCCTCTCAAATGGTGCTCCAACATTGTACTGCATCATTTGGCCCCTACTCCTGGTACGTGGACCCCGGCTTGCTGTGCAGGTGTCGCACAGCTGGCACATCATCTCGACATCGCTCCTAAAGCGCACTCAGTAGTAACGCTGTCGGGCACGATCTAGTGATTCACTCCCAAGTGGCCGGCAGTAGCGCCCGCATGCAACTCGGTCAGCACCTCTTTTCTCATGCTCCTGGGGATTATCAGCTGTGCAATGTGCTTCTTTCCGTCGGTTGATTCCCACGTGCGGGTAAGTACCCCGTCACTAACCATGAGAGACGACCACTGGGCCCAGTACGCCTTTTAGGTTGGACTGCATTCGGCGGTTTCCATTCCCGCCTCTGCCCCGACTCTACTTCTCGTAACATCAGCCTGATGTCGTCGTCCTTCAGCTGCTCCCTCCTGAGGGCGCCTCGATCCCATCCTTCAGCGGCGGTGGCCCTCACGGCCCGGACGTCCACGATGCGTGCCTGTCTCTCCACTTTCTGGCAGTGTGTACAGTTCGCAGGGCACGGTCTTCTCGGTAGAGCGTCGGCGTTGCAGTGCTTCTTTCCATGTCGGTGCTCGGTGGTGAAGTCGTACTCCTGAAGGTGTTGCACCCAGAGAGCTGTCTGACCTTCCAGGTTTCTGAAGTTTAGGAGCCAGGTCAATGCGGAGTGGTCGGTGCGCAGGCGGAAAGGCTGCCCATACAGATACTTGTGGAAGTGCTCCAAGGTCTTCACGATGGCCAGCAATTCCCAACGCATCACGCAGTAATTTCTCCCAGCTTTTGACGAAGTCTTGCTGAAATAGGCGATCACCTCCTGGCCGTCTTGCGCTTGTGACAGTACCCCACCAATTCCCACGTCGCTGGCGTCTGTATCGACGATGAACTTCTCCCCAGGCTTGGGGTATCCGAGGATGGGTGCAGTACACATCGACTCCTTCAGCTTCCGGAAGGCAGCCTCCGCCTCGTTTGATCATTGGAAAGACCTCCTCTCCTCAGTGAGCCGTGTAAGAGGCTTTGAGATGTCTGTGTAGCCAGCTATAAGTCTGCGGCAATACGTGCAAAGGCTGAGAAAACTCCTTAGTTCTCACTCGTCCTTCGGCACCGGCCAGTCCCTGACGGCTTCTAACTTCTCCGGATCCGTGGCTACTCCCTCCGATGACACGATGTGGCCCAGGTAGCGGACCTCCTCCTGGAACAGCTGGCATTTTCCGGGATTTAACTTTTGGTGAGCCCCACGTAGCCTCTCGAACACTTTCCGCAGGTTCTCCACGTGCTCTTCGAACGTGCGTCCCACAATAATTATGTCATCCAGGTACACGAGGCAAGCGTCGTGAGTTAGCCCCCTCAGCACGGCCTCCATCAGTCGCTCGAAAGTCGCTGGCGCGTTGCAGTAGTCGAAGGGCATCACGGTGAACTGGTAGAGCCCTTGGCCGGTTGAGAATGCCGTCTTCTCCTTATCTTCTGGATGGAGCGCTACTTGCCAGTATCCAGACTTCAAGTCCAGAGTCGAAAACCACTCGGCTCCAGATAACGTATCCAGGGTTGCAACTACTGCAATCTATTGAAATACTGAACAGATAAACGTTGACTCAAATAAGTGTAAATAACAAGGATAATGGGCGCCACCTGCAAAACAATTGCAGGAATATTTAATTATGTAGAGCAACGAGCCACTCCCTCTCCCAAGGCGACGGTCATCAGGCTGACGAGGCTCCAGACTTACTTTATGACCTTACCTGTTGCTATATAACCCCTGAAATTAAATTTGGGTAACATACCAGGTTCAGCCTTACTCCACAGACAAAAGACTCTAAGTTTGATTCTATGACTTTACTCCCAGAATAAGAACTAATATGTGACAAACACCAACAAAAATCAACACTTATGCAACCCACTTAGTGCTTGCCGTTTACATAGAGCAAATATACACAATACTACCCAACAGAATCATATCTTCACGAGATTTACTCGTTTGTCGTTTACAAAGACCAATTACAAACCACTAAAATCACCAATAAAATAAAATATCATTTAACGAGACCAACTCGTGTTTGCCGTCTACAAAGGCAAATTACAAACCACTAAAATCACCAATAAAAAATAAAACATCATTATACTTTTAACATACCTCCAGGTAGGAGCCCCACTGCACTCCACCGTTACCGTGAATCCTAATCTGGTAGAGAAAAGTACGATGACTATTTCTCTACATATGGATGCAACCTTCTTTACGAAGAGCATCCCTAACCTTATTTACACTTCTTCGTCGACGTCTTGAATCCTTTCCAATTGCCGGCTGGACAGAAAGTGTTACATGTCCGGAGGCAAGCAAACAGCAAAATTCTCCATCAACTGAAGCTGCATACTCGGCTGACAGGCTACAAACACTTTCTTTTACAGAAAGTCCACTGCAAAGCCGGTAAGTCGTTGTGATTATACCATGTTCACTCCGTAACAGATACTCACGAACAATAGCAGATCGCATAGCAAACTGCGCAAATACGTAGCTCCCGCAGACCGGTATAAATGAGAAACACACAGAATCAGCATCAGAGTCAGAATCAGAATAAGTATCAGAATCAGAATGAGAATCACTCGCCGCACACGCGTACACACTTATATAGGCTTGCTACACGTGGTTATAGCGTCCTGAAAAGTTTACTGGTAGCAACGTTCTCACAGGCACTTCTTCCCGCGTCACTCAGTCAACCCAAACCTCGCTCAAAACAAAGCCCTCGCATTGGCTATCGAGTATTTGATGTGACATAGAACGTCCACTCATGTATGTCCACATTGATCCACTCCAATTCTTCAACCGATACAACCTGCCGTACCCCGTGTTTCCAAGCCACTTCGTTGCAACACACACAACTGACCTCAACCGTCCTTCCCGATATAGTCGCTGTTTTCCCGGTTGCACAATCCTTACGGCTAGGCCATATTTACAGACTCTTACCCAAAAGGAAATTTATACAAAATATAATGATGCACATATGCAATATTCCCTAACTACACATTCTTCTTATAATATTACATTTTTACATTGTAAATAAACAAAATTACATGATTTTAACATTACAAACTATATACGAAAATTTTCTAACCTAAAAACTCGGGGATCGTACATACGTACGGTTACTGGGTGTCATCTATCCGAGGTAACGGGAAAAAGTCCTTCCTCGTGACGTTATTCAACTTCCGGTAATCAACGCAGAAACGGAGTTCGCCGTTCTTTTTCTTCACCAGGACGACTGGCGATGACCACGGGCTGTTCGACTCCTCGATGACTCCCTGCTGTTTCATGTCATCTAGCATCTGGTCGATTTCCACCTTCTTCGCCAGGGGTACTCTATGGGGTGGCTGTCGGATTGGAGCGGCGTCGCCGGTGATAATGCGATGGTACACTCTGTCCGTCTTTCCGTAGTCACCTCCGGTAGCAGTGAAAATGTCCTGAAACTCATGGATTAGTTCCTTAACCTCCCTGAGCTGTCTCTCCTCTAAATGTTTCCGGCTGTCGGATATAATCTTCCGGATCTTATCCAATCCTTCGCCTGCTTCCATGGTCTGTGCGTCTTCGTTGTCCACTGGCACAACGCACGTGACTGGTTCACAAGTCCCAAGCTCGGTCCCGCTGGGTACCCTCTGCTCCCGTGACGTCGAATTCAATATTCGGAACGAGCATCCTGGCCAGGTAGAGTCCTTGATCGGTGGTCGGTGAACCAGGTTCCACGAGCACGCTGTCCCCTTGTATGGGTTCCTCTAACCGTGCCGTAACCATCATCTCGCTGTTAGATGGTATCACTTCGTCGCTGGCCAACGTTAACCGCGCTACTCCAGGTTGCGTCCCTGGGCGTCGCAGCATTATCTCTTGTTTGCCGAGCCACAATACATGTCGTCCCACGTCGACAGTCGCCTCGTATTTCCGTAGCGTGTCTAGGCCCAGGATGACCTCATCCGTGATGGCGGCGACGAAGGCCCAGACTCGTAGGCGTTGTCCCAGCGTTAGTTGAAGTAGCGCCTCCTTCAAAACAGGGATGGTGTCTCCTGAGGCCGTCCGCAGCAAAGGGCGGTGGGGTTCCATCTCTGGCTGTCCCTCAGCGATGTCCGGCCTGGCGATGGTCCGTGCCGCCCCCGTGTCTATCGTGACTCGGCACGGCCTGTCTCCGAGCCACCTGTCGGTGAATAAGCTGTCGTCGCTCCATTCGGTGACCACATTTAGCGTGAAACGAGGGGCAGTAGTGACGGTGCTGACGAGCCCCTCTCCTTGTCGGCCCTTACCCGTTTCCCTGAATCAGGGGCGCCTCCATACGGCAGTTCATCTGCAGGTGGTCACGCTCGCCGCAATTCCAACAGGTGATCTCGTTGGTGCGTCGGCATCTCGACGGCGGCGTGCGTCATTCTCCCATAACGGCGCTGGTCTCCAGCGCATCCTCGCTTCTCACGGCTCGTATCCTTGGTTACGGTGCCACTGCTCCCTTCAGTGCCTCCACCCTCATTGCTAATGTCAGGGCCTCTCTGAGGTCATGCTCCCCGCTGAGCATCAGCTTTTGATGGATCTCAGCGTCGCGGAGCCCATCAATGAATGTATAGGCTGCCTCCTGCTGAATGTGGTCCAGAGGCAGCCCATCCAGAGCCTTGTGGGCTATCTGCTCCACATCTTGCGCGAATTCTTGCAGCGTCTCATTAGGTGCTGGGTCCTCTTCCTCAGCTGGACTCGGTAGGCGGCTGCCAGCTGGTGGTCACCGTACCGGCTGTCGAGCGCTCTAACGATCTTGTCGTAAGTGGCACCCAGCTGAAGGCTGTGTAGTACTTCCGCTGCTGGTCCTTGCAGTGCGGCGATTAGGTACACGGCCCTTTCCTCCGATGTCCAACCGTTGTGCCCGCGCACGGTCTCGAATTGGGCCCGGAAGATCCGCCAAGATGTTGTCCCGTCAAAGCGCAGGGGTTTTACTTTCCCGGCGCTGGAGCCGCTGTTGCTGAGGGTGGCCCTAGCACGAGTCTCCATGGCTGTCACTCTCGTACGTAGGGCACTTACTTCTTCTTTCAGGTCTCGAACCCCTGACTCCACAACCTGCAATATTTCTTTGATCTGTTTTTCAACCAGTTCCTGTACGTCCTGCATAATGTCACTCTTTAATTTTCTTTCGAGAGAGCGCATTTCGTGTTCTAATTTACCTTGTCCACCCTTAAGTTCACTTAATTCCATTTTCAGTTCGCTCTTGATTTCGTCCTGTTTGGATGAGAGTTCAGTGAACTTACTGAGGAGAGCCTGAAACTGTTCGATATCCATTTTACGATTCACTAGAAATTCCTATTTATGAAATTACTGCTACCAGTCGATCCCGATTCTGACACCAGTTGTAACGAGTTGACGGGGTAGTATGATCAATTAACACTAAACTGGTAAATTCAATACTAAGATTTATTAGCTAGGCACTAAACTACACTACACAAGACTACACACAACTTTTGCTCATAACACAAAATTACACAGTTCGCGCGCTCTCTCCCCCTTCGTTTCTCACTTGTTCTCACACTACACAGTTTTACACTCACACACAAGGTCCTGCGTCACACGGCTACACGTTCTCTCCTTCGCCGACAGTCCGCACTGTAGCACACTAGTCCGATAATCATGGCAGTTCACATACTTCACTACACTGGCAGTCGCTCACGACTGAACCACACCAACTTCTAACACAGTCTAACTCTCACTAACTCTAAGCCGGTCGTTCCTCTCTTATATACCTGCGCTGGCTCTTCTAGAATCGTCCGGATGCTGGATGAATCCAGGAACATCGCGAGATGGAACACTCCAGATTAATCGCGGAGTCATCTCCATACTCCTCTGCTACGGACCGCGAGCGGAAGCGAGTGGGGCTGGCCTAGCTATTAGTGATTGGCGCAGCTGAAGCATAAGGGGTGGGTCTTTACGGTGCCGGGCTGGGCCCACTGCCAGTTGACATGGCGGACTCTAGGACCATTACAATATTTATGTAGTGATATCACATGACCACAGCATGTATTGTAAACATGGTTTTACTTAGTTGCATGACGATAATAGCCCCAGATGGAAATATTGTTTTTAGACGAGAAACTTGGAGAAAAAATCTTACGTAATCTGACCATGTTGTAGATTGGTTTTAGTTTGTATTTAGGCCTTATTTTTTCATTATTGTTTTATGTAACAATTTTTTTGGTGGGAAAATTTGCTATTTATGTGTATATATAATGATTGATTGTATGTAGAACTTTTATAAAGGATAATTTATCACAAATGTTTTATTTTGTATATGTTGTATTTTCCATAGCAGCTCTTCGGGATCGTGTCATGGGTTCCAATACTTCTAGTTCTGGAGGCGAGAGACAGTCTAGAGGTACTCCTGTCAAACGAGCAAAATGGCACCTTGGTAAGTTTCAGAGCCATTTCTGATGTGTAATGTATATCTCTGGACTTGATGGACTTAAGCTGCAAGTACAGTAGTTGGGTGGATGAGAAATCTGGTTACTTTTACTCTGTAAAGGGGGTGAGTGACATTTCTAGACTTATTGCTCTGTTTTTGGAAATCTGTACAACAGTTTCCTCTCGAGATAAAAGGAAAAAGCACTTTCAGTCTAAAAGGGAGACATTACAAAAGGAAAATACCATATTTACACGAATAATCCCCGCATATTTTTTAAAAAATGTTGAGGCAAGAAATTGGGGTGTGGGTTTTATTTGCGTCAAGGTTGCCAACACTCTACTGGCTCACCTAGTTTTCGATGCTGAGTGTATAGTTGTGCTTCGTGCAACCCTAGATGGAAGAAAACTGTCACCATATGTCATATTTAAACGGAAAACAATTCCGACTTTAATTATAAACTGACTTGACATTTTTAAAAAATAGTACCGTATTTTATAGAATAATTTAAATTCAAAATTTCTCTGCGTCACGATAGAACGCGTCTTCGGGAACGTGCAGGGTTAGCTTTCTGCACTTTCACTCACTTCCGTGTGTCTATAGTGTGTTTCATAGTTGAAAATAGAGTAAAATCACAATTCTTTTGTATTCAGTGTTTTAAGGAACGCCACAATATCACGTAGCAGGCAGTACGCGGAAAAGCAGAGTCTGTGAAAACTGGCGAGGGTTGGCATGTCTGAATTACAAGATGGCTGTTAATTTGAAATCACGTAATTGGAAGTCCGATTTCTGTATTACAAAGACTTCGAATTAACAAGGTTTTACTGTATCGCAAAACTAACATCAGATTTCTCCGGTGTGTGTATTTCAAGTGTTTACATTGCACGAAAAGAATTATTCACCACCGGTCGTGTTACTGTCCAGTAAAAAGAGACCGCGTGTGAGAAGTGTTTCATATTCACAAACGTCGGTTACTTTTGCTGTTATCTTAGATTTTCAAAATTCGGATAATGTCTATCTCGGATAATGCTTACTTCCATATTCAAACTGTTTTCATTTCAATCTGAGTTTGAACTGCAAATTTTTCATACTAACGCCAAGGTTCTTAAACTCTACTAATGCACGCCCGCACGGAAAACAAATGACTACGTGCTGCCGTCGCTATCGAAATGTAAACCAAGTTTCTTATTCCATTCGGGGTTTGCAAATAATTTGCATAAATTATGTCGGCTATTGAGCAGAAGCGAAGAAAGGAGTCTAACATGACTTTCCAAGAGAGTGAATTGTTACTAAATTTGGTAGCAGAAAGCATTAACAAAGATAATAAGAAAACAAATTATGGCCTACCCATTGTATATTTCACTCAAATTGTAAGGCAGTATTTCTTCATTCTTTATTTAAAAGTCACCCAGTCGCATACCATACAAGATATAAACTATAACTGAGATTTCATTTTAGGCTTATATGTGTGTTCGGAATTCCAGCTTATGTTCGATCATGGATAACACTGACAGTGTCGAAGCTTTAGATAACCTAAAATGTGTCTGGTCGTCGTAATCCTCAAAATATGCCGCACGTACTTTCATCTGTCTAAGACGTTTGTTAATTGCATAATCTTGATCATATTACTTGTCGCTGTAATTTTCTCTAGCAATTAGATATTCCAGTCGTCTACGAATAGCCATCTTGGAAGGCTACCTTAGATTTCCCATTTTACTGGCCAACCAATCTCCGGTAAAATTTTAAACCGTGGTAATACGCGTTATCCGAGATAATGTTGTTGGTGAATACAAACTTAACTGTTATCTCGGATTACGTAGCATTAAACTAAGATAAAGGCTTTTACTCGCGTTGGTGAATACGGGCCTTAGACGTGGAGTGTGACGAATATAATTTAGGAGAGGATTCTAGTGATGCAAGAGACAACTAATCTTTCCATCTACAGGGAATTGAGCCTATTGCAAGTTCAGATTAATGAAATACCTGTCACGCAAGTAGGCCAACTTGCTCATTTTCATGGAAAATATATTTCATAGCAGTGATATTTGCATAAATACCACGTGGACCTCGTGGAGTGATACGAAATATTTGTTTATGCCTACGTTACTCTTTCGATGGAAGGAATTTTAGTTCATTTCATTTTTTCAAAATGAGCCTTCCTAAAATGAGGGTGCCGGCATTATTCGACGGCGGGGATTATTCGGGTAAATACGGTACATTTCTGAGTAAATGTCCTGTAACTTTTTGGAGGGAGCAAATCATACAAGGGGAGCGAATATATAAGGAAATAAATATGTGCCTGAAACAAACCATGAAAAGTGGTTATAATCTTCATTCTTACTTAATATATTGCCCTTGATTGAAAAACAGAGGAAAAATTATTTCATGATGTGTTACTGTTGTGGGTCATGTATGACATATTTTTGGCATATGCAGCTATTTTCTCATTCTTACCATCCCACTTTTTCTTCCACAGGTATCCGGTCTCAGAGCAAACCAAATGACATTATGAATGAAGTGTACAGAGCCATGAAGGCTTTAGATTTTGTAAGTAAGGACATTACAATTTTGTTGCATATTTTGGTACTCTGTTTTACTGTTGTTGTTGTTGTTTTCTATTTGTTTTATCTCATACTGACTCAGGCAGGACTTACGATAAGTTATGGGATAGAACAGGGCTAGGATTAGGAAGTGACCATAGCCAGGCTGAGTGGCTCAGACGGTTAAGGCACTGGCCTTCTGACCCCAACTTGGCAGGTTCGATCCTGGCTCAGTCTGGTGGTATTTGAAGGTGCTCAAATACAACAGCCTCGTGTTGGTAGATTTACTGGCACGTAAAAGGACTCCTGCGGGACTAAATTTCGGCACCTTGGAGTCTCCGAAAACCGTAAAAGAGTAGTTAGTGGGATGTAAAGCAAATAACATTATTATTTAGGAAGTGACCATGGCCGTAATTAAGGCTCTGCCTCTGTATTTACCTGGTGTGGAAATGGGGAAACTGCAAAACAGTTTTCAGGGCTGCCGACAGTGGTGGGGTTCAAACCAACTGTCTCTCAAATGCAAGCTCACGGCTATGTGACCCAAACTGTTTGGTATCTCATGCCTGCAAAATTTTAACACGTATTATTTACTGAAGAATGGAAAAACAAGTTGAAGCTGAGTTGGGAGAAGATCAATTTGGCTTCAGAAGAAATGTAGGAACTTTTATGTCTGATCTTAGAGGATCGAATCAAGGACAAGCCTACGTACATGGCATTCGTAAATTAATAAAGGCATTCGATAATGTTGATTGGACCAAGCTATTTAAGATTCTGAAGATGATTGGGATCAGATACCGAGAATGAAGAATTATCTACAATCTGTATAAAAATCAGTCTGCAGTAATAAGAATAGAGGGCTTTGAAAAAGAAGCAGCAATCCAGAAAAGTGTGAGGCAAGGCTGCAGTTTGTCCCCCCTCCTTTTCAGTGTTTACATAGAACAGGCAGTAAAGAAAATCAAAGAGGAATTTGGAAAGGGCATCACAGTCCAAGGAGAGGAAATCAAAACCTTGAGATTTGCCGATGAGATTGTTATTTTATCTGAGACTGCAGAAGATCTCGAAGTTGCTGAATGGTATGGATGAAGTCTTGGGTAGGGAGTACAAGATGAAAATAAATAACTCCAAAACAAAAGTAATGGAGTGCAGTCAAATGAAGGCAGGTGATGCAGGAAATATTAGATTAGGAAATGAAGTCTTAAAGGAAGTAGATGAATATTGTTACTTGGGTAGTAAAATAACTAACGATGGCAGAAGTAAGCAGGACATAAAATGCAGACTAGCACAAGCAAGGAAGAGCTTTCTTAAGAAAAGAAATTTGCTCACTTCAAACATTGATATCGGAATTAGAAAGTTTTTTTTGAAGACTTTCGTGTGGATCGTGGCATTGTATGGAAGTGAAACATGGACGATAACTAGCTCAGAAAGAGAATAGAAGCTTTTGTAATGTGGTGTTACAGAAGAATACTGAAGGTGAGATAGATAGATCAAATCACAAATGAAGAGCTACTGAATTGAATTGGTGAGAAAAGATTGATTTGGCTAAATTTGATGAGAAGAAGATAGA